>NW_020192287.1:300000-507144 GCF_002263795.3 Bos taurus
CCATGAATCGCAGCACGCCAGGCCTCCCTGTCCATCACCAACTCCCGGAGTTCACCCAGACTCACATCCATTGAGTCAGTGATGCCATCCAGCCATCTCATCCTCTGTCGTCCCCTTCTCCTCTTGCCCCCAATCCCTCCCAGCATCAGAGTCTTTTCCAATGAGTCAACTCTGCATGAGGTGGCCAAAGTACTGGAGTTTCAGCTTTAGCATCATTCCTTCCAAAGAAATTCCAGGGCTGATCTCCTTCAGAATGGACTGGTTGGATCTCCTTGCAGTCCAAGGGACTCTCAAGAATCTTCTCCAACACCATAGTTCAAAAGCATCAATTCTTCAGTGCTCATCCTTCTTCACAGTCCAACTCTCACATCCATACATGACCACAGGAAAAACCATAGCCTTGACTAGACAAACCTTTGTTGGCAAAGTAATGTCTCTGCTTTTGAATATGCTATCTAGGTTGGTCATAACTTTCCTTCCAAGGAGTAAGCGTCTTTTAATTTCATGGCTGCAGTCACCATCTGCAGTTATGGTGCCCAGAAAAATAAAGTGTGACACTGTTTCCACTGTTTCCCCATCTATTTTCCATGAAGTGGTGGGACCAAATGCCATGATCTTCGTTTTCTGAATGTTGAGCTTTAAGCCAACTTTTTCACTCTCCACTTTCACTTTCATCAAGAGGCTTTTGAGTTCCTCTTCACTTTCTGCCATAAGGGTGGTGTCATCTGCAAATCTGAGGTTATTGATATTTCTCCCGGCAATCTTGATTCCAGCTTGTGTTTCTTCCAGCCCAGCGTTTCTCATGATGTACTCTGCATAGAAATTAAATAATCAGGGTGACAATATACAGCCTTGATGTACTCCTTTTCCTATTTGGAACCAGTCTGTTGTTCCATGTCCAGTTCTAACTGTTGCTTCCTGACCTGCATACAGATTTCTCAAGAGGCAGATCAGGTGGTCTGGTATTCCCATCTCTTGAAGAATTTTCCACAGTTTATTGGGATCCACAGAGTCAAAGGTTTGGCATAGTCATTAAAGCAGAAATAGATGTTTTTCTGGAACTCTCTTGCTTTTTCCATGGTCCAGCGGATGTTGGCAATTTGATCTCTGGTTCCTCTGCCTTTTCTAAAACCAGCTTGAACATCAGGAAGTTCACGGTTCACATATTGCTGAAGCCTGGCTTGGAGAATTTTGAGCATTACTTTACTAGCATGTGAGATGAGTGCAATTGTGCGGCAGTTTGAGCTTTCTTTGGCATTGCCTTTCTTTGGGATTGGAATGAAAACTTACCTTTTCCAGTCCTGTGCCCTTAATGAAAAGCTATACTGAAATTTCCAACTTGATAAACACATTAGGCCAGGTTATTAAGCAGGGTGAGGGAGGAGAGGGTATCTTAGAGGTCAACTGAGAATTCAGAGGCTGTCTGGGTTCATTAGCTTTTCTTCTGTGACCAGACCATTCTCCTTAGTTGTTAGATAACACTGTATGTTTTGTTATGACAGTCACTCATAACCCAGTAAAGCCAACCAGCTTAGTTTCATTTTCCTTTGTTATTTTAAATAAAACCTTGTTATATGTAGATTGTAGTAAGCATCCTTGGGCTCAGCACCAAATCGTTGGTTTTGCTTTGGTGAAATTTATGATTCATTATGTACTGAATTATCAGCTGTCCTTCTTAGATCAGCAGTAGAAAACTTTTCTCCAAACTGAGCTTTCCACAGTGTCCCAATAGAAGAACTTTTATCAGTCAGCTTAGACGGTGCTAAGAAAGAGATTCTAAATATAAGTGGCTTATCTTAACTGATATTGATTTCTTGCTCACATGTGACGTCCACAGTGAGCTGGCAGCACGTCTACCTCACCCATACAGATGGAACACCCCTAGCCAGGACATTGCTCATCTCTTGGCAGAAGGAAAAGAAAGGCAGTGGGAAAGCGCAAGATGGCTCTCAGGGCTTATATCCTGGTAGAGTATGGATCACTTCTGTTCATTTTTATTGGCTAAACTAAGCTGCATGTCTAAGTCTGACAGAGCAGGGATATAGAACTCTTCCCATGGTCTTTTCATTGTTGGCAGATCCTCTGTGGTACCCAGACAGTACTTTTAGGACAAGCCATCTGGCCTCTTGTATCAGAGAGATTTACTGAAAAACAAACAAAAACAAGCTCCCTAGGAATCTGTGGCAAGATGAAAGAGAAGTTGTTCAGGAGATGCCTTCCGCATGGTAAGCCTGGGCATCTGCAAATAGGATGCACATTTGAAACCATTGTCATTAGCACTTTTGAGAATTTATATACTTGCTGCTGCCTTCATCATGTCCTATTGTCCAGTTTGGTTTCTCTGTTTCATGTTCACATAGCATTCTACATTCTCCTCCTTAACCACAATCTCTTATAATTACTTTTACAATATCTGTCTCCCCTGACTTATTCACACACACACACACACACACACCTCTAGATCAGTCCCTTCTATGCCCAAATGTGCTCATCCTACTGCTTTATCTCAGCCTGGGTCTTGAGACATCCCTGGCCATTTCTTCTGGAACTGGGATGTTGAGGTCCTTCTTTAGGAGACATCTGTGGGATTCAGTCTATTATGCAACCCACATACCAGCTTCCTGGGATCTCCTTTTTGCTTGTTTTAATTCTCTCCCTTTTTCTTGTGGACCTTCTCCTCTTAATGAAAGTTGGGCACACAATTTTCTGTCTCATGAAAAAAGAAAGTGTTAGCCACTCAGTCATGTCCGACTCTTTGTGACCTCATAGACTGTAACCCACCAGGCTCCTCTGTCCATGGGATTCTCTAGGCAAGAATACTGAAGTGAGTAGCCATTCCCTTCTCCAGGGGATCTTCCCAACCAGGGAATGAGCCTGGGTCTCCTGCATTGCAGGCGGACTCTTTACTGTCTGATCAGTCTCATGAAACATGGGGGCAAAGTTCAAGTAGGGCTGAGGTGGTGATGACTTGGAACCTCCTTCTCATCTTGGCAGGCCTATTATCTCTAGAGAGTTAGAGATTGCCCTGCATTCTCAGTCCCAGGGAGAAACTTTGGAAGCAGAAAAAAACAACAAAAACAAAAATGCCTCCAGGCCAGTGAGCAGAGCCATGCGGGTAATGCACTCAGGCCCACCTGTGAAGTGTTTGCCCTTTGGGGAAAGAGAACTGACCACAGCCAGCTAGGCACTTTGCTGCATGCTAATTTTTAAAGTCAAACCAAGAAAGAAAAATGCAATGATGTTTTATGTAAGAAAATGCTTATCTTACAGCACAGTGGATGTAATGGTCTCACTGATCTGTTTTTCTTACATACCTGTCAAAACTCCAGTTTGAAGATTCATATCAAACTTATTTTAGTTCACCAAGAAAGGCTGTTTCCTTGAGTCTTGGGAGGAAAAGCATCATTGGGTTGCTGATGACATCATTTCACATACAAAACCAAGATCCACAGAATAGACAAGAGCTCAATCAGAAAAAGGCTTCCTCGAACAGCTAACAGATTTCTAGTGCATACATAATGACATCAAATGTGTGGACACACACACACACACACATGACTGCTAATTGGAGGGCAGCTCATTTTGTATGCAATTCCTAGGGATGAAGATGGTAGCTGAGACCAAATAACACCTTCCCTTCAGACAAGACAGTAAGTTTCTGTGGCGGATTCATTTCGATATTTGGCAAAACTAATACAATATTGTAAAGTTTAAAAATAAAATAAAATTAAAAAAAAAAAGAAAACTAAAAAAAAAAAAGACAGTAAGTTTCTCATTTGTTACCTTAAAAAAAGCATAACACCTGTCTCATAGGGTTCCGTTTGAGGGGCTATGTGAGAATGCATGCACAGCCCCTCACATGAAGCAGTGCACATAGGAAAGCATCTAAATGCTCATTTGAGTTGATTGTAAAGATGTAACCTGATCAGTTTTTGAAAGTGGAGTCATCCTATGCTTTGTGTACCAAGGCAATGTTCTGGAGTAGCCTCAGTAGTGTGAAATTAGCATTGCTTATTGAAAACTAGGACTATGGTCCCTCACCCCAAGTCTAGAAGCCTTGCTTTGGTCACTGAATATGCTAAACACTGAGGTTGTCGTACTACCTGAGGCCAGGAAAGGGAGTAAAGTTCAGCCCCCACACGGCCCAAATTATAATTCTCTAACCGCTCCTATTTGCTGAGTGCACTTCTATGCACCCCTGCATCATTTCTGGGTCTTAACATACATGCTGTCAATTCATCCACAGGATGTCTCTAAATGTAGGCACTGTCCTTAGCACCATTTCATAGATAAGAAAAATGAAGCACAGAAACGTAAGCACTTGCTTAGTAATCTAGTTACCTGGTAATCTAGTAAGTGGCAAGGCTGGGAATCTAAATTAAGCCTCCCTGGGATGAAAGCATGTGCTTAGATCTGAGACTACTGTAATATTAGCAATAATTGTCAAAAAATAGTCTTCTATTCTTTTTTTTTTAATATTTCCCTAGTGTCTTACATCTATTATGACTTCAAAGAAAGGACTATAAAAATCTCTTTTAAAGCTAAATGATTATAAGTAACTTTTCCTCATACACTTAAAGATTTATTAAGGCACTATTATTAAAATTCCTTGTTCAGGATTAAACTGTTCAATTTATAGTACGTGATAAATTACTTTGATACACTTAACTACTTCTTTAGCATCTCTTTAAATTAAATTTTTAGTTTAAGATCAGACAATGCTGACAAAATTGAGAATTCAAAATAAAATGAATGCATACAGGAATCTGTATATAGTGCTAAGATTTTGAATGTCTTAACGTTTTAATTCCTATCACACGGATAGAAGCCTGGACTTAGAGTATTTATAATTCCACTTTGAACCACATATTTAGTGATTATTTTCTATGCCTTGCTGAATCTATTTTGGCTTCCTCTCTTCATCAGAGCCTTGGTGTCACTGACAGTGAAGTGACACTAATCTTTGAAACAAGGTTTGAATTCATTTGAGTAATTTGTGTGTACATATGAAGACTAGGGTAGTATTAGCAATTTACCCATGTGCTAGATTTAGCAATTTTGGAAGAAAGCCTGGCAGTGCTCAGAGAGCTTGGGATTTTAGGTTAGATGGTGCTGAACATGATTATTGACTGCCACATTCTAGCTGTGAATCCAAATGTATCATTTACTTTTAGTGATCCTTTCTTTCCCCATCTGTAAAATGGGGCTGATAATACTTCTTCCCAGGAGAGCTATTATGATGTAGCTCAAGGGCACAGCCCAATGTGAGCCACAAAATGAGCTCCCAGTTATTTGAATTTAGGAAAACTTGTTGATTTCAAACAATCCTTTATGTCTGTAGAAGTGAGAAAAAGTAGATCATTTCTCATAAGTAATGTAGAAATAACTTTACAGAAGTTTATAAATGTGCTGCTAAGTTGTTTCAGTCGTGTCCTACTCTTTGTGACCCCATGGACTGTAGCCTGCCAGGCTCCTCTGTCCGTGGGGATTCTCCAGGCAAGAATACTGGAGTGGGTTGCCATGCCCTCCTCCAGGGGATCTTTCCAACCCAGGAATTGAACCCATGTCTCCCACTTTGCAGACAGATTCTTTACCATCTGAGCCACCGTGGAAGCCCATCAATACTATATGTATATCTGAATGTATATGTTTTCTTTACACTATATGTATATATACACACACAAACTTTGTGTGTGTGTATATATATATATACACTTATTTAGAAACTCTATATATACATATTGGGCTTCTTTGCTGGCTCAGACAGTAAAGAATCCACCTGCAATGCAGGGGATCTGGATTCGACCGCTGGTTTGGGAAGATCCCCTGGAAGAAGACATGGCAATCTACTCCAGTATTCTTGCCTGGGAAATCCCATTGACAGAGGAGCCTGGCAGGCTATAGTCCATGGGGTCACAAAGAGTCAGAGACACAACTTAGTGACTTAACAACAATGGCTTTAGTTAGAGTCTCAACATTCTATGTTCTAAATAATAGCTCTCTGTTCTTTAAGTCAAACTCCAGTTTTCTTCACTGTTGTTTGCATGTTAAAGGTTTTATGTTAGGTACTTTTAGTTATTTTTTTAGTAATGACTATGTCATGTACTTTTCTTGACATTTTCATATAAATGATCTTCTCTAAGTCTTATGGCAATTCTAGGACGTAGGTGGTATTATCTCCATTTTAAAAAGTAGCTTTATTGAGACATAATAGACATGCATTGGAGAAGGAAATGGCAATCCACTCCAGTATTCTTGCCTGGAGAATCCCAGGGATGGGGGAGCCTGGTGGGCTGCTGTCTATGGGGTCGCACAGAGTCGGACATGACTGAAGTGACTTAGTAGTAGACACATAAAAATGTAAATTTTAAAATGTACTTTGTGAAGAGGTGTAATATATGTATACACCCATGAAACCATGACTACAATCCAGAGAGCAAACATCCATCACCCATGGAAATTCCTCATACTCCCTTGTGATCTCCATCCCTTTTACCCCCTTTCCCTTGCTCTATCCCAAGCAACAATTTATCTGCCTTCTGTTGTTATAAATCAGTTTACATTTTTTAGAGTTCCAACAAATGAAATCATATAATATGTAGTTTTTTTGTGTTTGACTTATTTCAATTAGCATGATGTTTTCAAGCTTCCTCTGTGGTGTAATAGCTATCAGTACTTTATTCCTTTTTATTGCTGAATAGTATTCCACTGTATGGATGTTGATGAGCATTTGGGTTGTTCCATTTTTGGCTCTCATCAGATCAGATCAGATCAGATCAGTCGCTCAGTCGTGTCCTACTCTTTGAGACCCCATGAATCGCAGCACGCCGGGCCTCCCTGTCCATCACCAACTCCTGGAGTTCACTCAGACTCACGTCCATCGAGTCAGTGATGCCATCCAGCCATCTCATCCTCTGTCGTCCCCTGCTCCTCCTGCCCCCAATCCCTCCCAGCATCAGAGTCTTTTCCAATGAGTCAACTCTTTGCATGAGGTGGCCAAAGTACTGGAGTTTCAGCTTTAGCATCATTCCTTCCAAAGAAATCCCAGGGCTGATCTCCTTCAGAATGGACTGGTTGGATCTCCTTGCAGTCCAAGGGACTCTCAAGAGTCTTCTCCAACACCACAGTTCAAAAGCATCAATTCTTCGGCACTCAGCCTTCTTCACAGTCCAACTCTCACATCCATACATGACCACAGGAAAAAGCATAGCCTTGACTAGACGAACCTTTGTTGGCAAAGTAATGTCTCTGCTTTTGAACAGTAATGTACAGGTTTTTTGAGTGGATATATTTCTGTTGGGTATCTAACCAGGAGTGGAATTGCTGGGTTATATGGCAACTCTGGGTTTAACTTTTGAGGAACTGCCACTCTGTTTTCCAAAGTGGCTGCAAAATTTTATATTCCCATCAGAGCATTTAAATATATGAATAAAGTGAGTTAGATAATGTTAAGGACTTGCTGTTGTTGCTATAAATTGCACCCAGAACACCTCATGACAGATGTGAAATCAACCCTCCATAATAATCACACCAACAGGCTCTGTAATATATGAATTGACATCTAGTCCCAGGAGGGACATGATTTATATTTCAAAATAATGTGGCCCCATGTGTATAGAAATTAATAAGAAGCTTTCCAGCTTTTGAGACTCAGTCTAATGTGGTAGTCCTTGATTTTTTGGACTTTTGAACATTGGCTGAAAGTTACAGACCTTCTCTCTAGGAAAGTTCACAAACATAAAGTGCTTGTACCTCTTCAGTTATGGCCTCTCTCTTAGAAGGACGCATGAAGACAAATCATATCAGTGTTCAGTTCAGTCACTCAGTTGTGTCCGATTCTTTGTAACCCCATGGACTGCAGCACACCAGGCCTCCCTGTCCATCACCAACTCCCAGAGCTTACTCAAACATATGTCCATTGAGTTGGTGATGCCATCCAACCATCTCATCCTCTGTCATCCCTTTCTCCTACCGCCTTCAATCTTTCCCAGCATCAGGGTCTTTTCAAATGAGTCAGCTCTTCACATCAGGTGGCCAAAGTATTGGAGTTTCAGCTTCATTATCTGTCCTTTCAATAAATATTCAGGACTGATTTCCTTTAGGATGGACTGGTTGGATCTCCTTGCAGTCCAAGGGACTCTCAAGAGTTTTCAACACCACAGTTCAAAAGCATCAATTCCTCAGCACTCACCTTTATTTATAGTCCAACTCTCACATTCATACATGGCTACTGGAAAAACCATAGCTTTGACTAGATGGAAATTTGTTGACAAAATAATGTCTCTGCCTTTTAATATGCCATCTGGGTTGGTCATAACTTTTCTTCCAAGGAGCAAGCATCTTTTAATTTCATGGCTGTAGTCACCATCTGCAGTCATTTTGGAGCCCCCCAAAATAAAGTCTGACACTGTTTCCATTGTTTCCTATCTATTTGCTATGAAGTGATGGGACCAGATGCCTTGATCTTAGTTTTTTGAATGTTGAGTTTTAAGCCAACTTTTTCACTCTCCTCTTTCACTTTCATCAAGAGGCTCTTTAGTTCTTCTTCGTTTTCTGCCATAAGGGTGGTCAGAAAAAGTCAACAGAAGGTCAACAAGGAAAACGAATCTCCAGTACACATTTCCTCTACGATAGGCTTGCTTCTAGGTACTTTATATTCAGAGGCTGGTTTAATTCTCACAGTAACCTTCAAAAGGAGAACATACCACTTCCAGTCATAGGGGAGAAGACTGAATTTCTCAGAATGAAGTACCTTTCTCAAGGTCCCAAAGTAGTGGTGAGGCTTGCTGTGTTTCCAAAGGCATTTCTGCTGTGCCATCTTTCCCAACTCTTATTTTTTAACTATAAATTTAAGCAACCTTAAAGGTGAAATGGATTTAAGACTCCCTCTATGATTTGATAGTCCACATTCAAGCATTTTACCATAACTGGCAGGCCATTCCAATAGTTTGCTGTAGTAGGAGTCAGTAGACCATCTCCTTAGAATTCTGTTGGCGAACTTTCTCTGCCCTCTTTCCTCTTGATAACACAGCAGGATGTCATTTTAAAGGATGCTAGTTCCAACATGGTTCTAGCTCCTAACTTGCAATGTTAATTATTAACTGGTTGTGAGAAATGCACCCACTGTATAAGGAGCAGATTTACTTTGACACCTTAATTGTCTTCCATCACACTCTGCTTAAGTCACTCAACTTGAATGCAAGGCACTTTCATAATGTGCTTGTTATACAAGTTAGAGGGTGAGAAGAGTGTTTTCTAGTTTCAGATACCCCCCAATCCAATTAGTGTAGTGGTAAAGAATCCACCTGCCATTGCAGGAGACATGGATTTGATCCTTGGGTACCCACTAGAGTATTCTTGCCTGGAAAATCCCATGGACAGAGGAGCCTGGCAGGCTATATAGTCCATGGGGTTGCAAAGAGTCAGACACAAGTTAGTGACTAAACAACAACAACAGCAAATCCAATTTGCTAGACATCGCAGTTCACAACAACTTGTAAAGCACAAGAGGACTTTCCCCAGTGGACTTGAATCCTGCTGGTGAGGATACCTCACCAGGCAGAATTCTAAAAGGAGAATCTTGCTGTATCAAAAATGAAAAGCTGTCTCATTGTGGCTCTTGTTTCTTGAAGCTCAGTGGACAGGCCTGGCCATAATCTTGGAGAGGTGATGTGGCAGTTGGGGAGGTAGGAAGAGGTTGGTGGGCACAAGTGAAAGCCCAATGTGACCTCTTTGACACAGACATGGTTTTCCCTTGGCTCAGATCACCTCTTTCTGCATCCTCTACAGTGTGGAAATTGGGAGAAAAGATACAGGAAACCACATATGCTTTTATTTGCTAATCATATTAAATACAAAAGCAAACACATTCTGAGCTCCAACTGACTGTGGTTTGAATTCTCCTTCCCAGTGTGCCTCAGAGACCCCCTTTTCAGGAGCAGCCATCCTCCTTCCTCTTCACATACAGAAAGGAAAAGGGGTAATTATCCCCCAGGAGCACCTTAATTGTTCCAATTAACCTGACCACTTTTTGCAATCTGAGCCAGGCAGAGAAGAGGATTTAAAGTGATCCAACACCATCTTATGGGCTGTGGGTAAGAAAGAGATGAGCCAGGATATTTTCTGTAATAAAGGCTGGGCTGTGAAATGACATAGGCTTACATTCAGGGGCTTTTCTACCAGCATTACCGAGAAGAAAAATGACATTTTAGGAGCTTTTTACACTATCATCACTACACCTTTCTTTAATAATATAGCACATGATCACAAATATCTGTGCTCATTTAAGCTGTCTGTGGAAGCATTCATGAGATTGTTTAACTGCTGTTTAGGCAGGCAAGCCTGGGTTTAAGTTCTTCATGCAAAGCTTACTTGTACTACAGTATTGGACAGGTCACTAAACAGTTCTGAACCTCATTATCTTATCCCTGTGTCAGACACTTACCTTACATCATCTCAGTCAATAGTCACAACTCTAGGAGGTAGTTATTGTCCCCGTTTTTTATATGATGGAATTCAGCCTTGGTGAATGGAAGTGACATTCCCAAGTCCATAGTTTAGCTTGCTGATGAGTTAGAGTTCATTTATTCTTTTTTCCCCCTCTTAAGATTCACTCTAGAAGCTACTTGGTGCCAAGCACTCTGCTGAATACTGGGGACATAATCGTAAAGATAATGGATGTATAGGGACTTCCCTGATGGTCCAGTGGCTAAGACTCCAAGCTCCCAATACAGGGGGCCTAGGGTTGATCCCTGAACATGGAACTAGATCTTACATGCCACAAGTGACAGTTACCATGCCTCAAATAAAGATCCTGCATACTGCAACTAAGACCAAGCACAGCCAAATAAATCTTTTTTTAAAAGATAATGGACAGATTCCCATGGAATGCAAATGGAATTCAGCTTGGTTTGAGTGCAAAGCCCAAATCCTAATCACTATACCACAGAATTTTGCCTTCCCCAGAATGCTGTTAGGCTGAGATGAGTGAATGAATACAAATGTGAGGTAATCTTTAAGGGAGTTTTGTTATGTATGTGACACACACACACACGCACACATCATACAACAATCTTTATAAACTTGCTCAAAATTCATTTAGACATGACTGAAGTAACTAGAATCCCGCGGACAGACAAACCTGGCTGGCTACACTCCATAGGGTCACAAAGAGTTGGATATGACAAAAGTTACTTAGCACGCTTGCACGAAGTAACTATATGAGTAAAAATTGGGTCATTTGGGTCAGAATCAGCTAATTCAGATAATTTTCTAAATAAAATGAAATAGAAAATGTATATGCAAATCTCTAGAGACAGAAGGTAGATTTCGGTAAATTTGTACCCTTAAAATGAGTGAATTTGACGGTATATAAGCCATGAAATTAAACGATGCTTACTCCTTGGAAGGAAAGTTATGACCAATCTAGACAGCATATTCAGAAGCAGAGACATTACTTTGCCAACAAGAATCCATCTAGTCAAGGCTATGGTTTTTCCAGTGGTCATGTATGGATGTGAGAGTTGGACTGTGAAGAAAGCTGAGTGCCGAAGAATTGATGCTTTTGAACTGTGGTGCTGGAGAAGACTCTTGTGAGTCCCTTGGATTGCAAGGAGATCCAACCAGTCCATCCTAAAGGAGATCAGTCCTGGGTGTTCATTGGAAGGACTGATGCTGAGGTTGAAACTCCAATACTTTGGCCACCTCATGAGAATTGACTCATTGGAAAAGACCCTGATGCTGAGAGGGATTGGGGGCAGGGGGAGAAGGGGACGACAGGGGATGAGATGGTTGGATGGCATCACCAACTTGATCCACATGAGTCTGAGTGAACTCTGGGAGTTGGTGATGGACAGGGAGGCCTGGCATGCTGTGATTCATGGGGTTGCAAAGAGTTGGACATGACTGAGCGACTGAACTGAACTGAACTGAAGTTATACCATAAAAAATTGCTCAAATAAAACTGTCAAAACAAACACATGATGTGAATAAATAAAGGTCTATAAATTAGTCCTGAGGGAAGTGTGGTGAGTTCAGGTATTTCTGGTCTGATTAAGGAAGAGACGCGATCATGAGACAGATCAACAGTTCAGGGACACGACTGGGGGAAGGAGAGGGCCCTCCCAGGAGACTGCTCAAAGTCAGCCCCATGAGGCTGTCACCCTGAGGAAGATGAGGGCAAGGGACATCCTAGGGGGTGGGGAGTTGGGTAGGGGGCTTCCCATCTAGATGATGTTGCTTAGCATCAAGGTGTAAACTCTCTGGGTCAGAGAGCTCTGAAGGATAGCAGGGCTTTGGGGTCTTTGATAGATGCAGTGTGTCTGCTCTATGGTTAGCAGATGGTGGGTACAGTTTCACAGGGTACATAAAGTAGGTAGGCTCTAAATGTTCAAAAGCATGATTAGTTGGACTGTGTTTAAAGCAACTGGGGGATTTCCCTGGTGGTCCAGTGGTTAAAACTCTGTGCTTCCAATGAAAGCAGTGTGGGTTCAATTCATGGTTGGGGAACTAAGATCCTGGGGAACTAAGATCCCACATACAGTGAGGTGTGGCCAATAAATAAATTAATAAAATTAAAAACTTACTTTAAAAAATAAAGCAATTGAATGTGTAAGAACATGAGTTTGGTGCTACAGGGCTTTGGGCTAATGGTCCTAGACTGCTTTTTGGACTCTGTTGGAGAGGGAGAGGGTGGGATGATTTGGGAGAATGGCATTGAAACATGTATAATATCATATATGAAACAAATCACCAGTCCAGGTTCGATGCAGGATAAAGGACGCTTGTGGCTGGTGCACTGGGATGACCCAGAGGGACGGTATGGGGAGGGAGGTGGGAGGGGGGTTCAGGATGGGGAACACGTGTACACCCATGGTGGATTCATGTTGATGTATGGCAAAATGAATACAATATTGTAAAGTAATTAGCCTCCAAGTAAAATAAATAAATTTAAAAAAAAAAAAAAAGAAATGAACAACATAGGGACCGTTCAGACCAATCCACAGGGGCCATCTCTGGTCCATTTACATAACACGAAGGTATTGTGAATTGACCACATCACTTAGGTCATTGGGCTTCCCTGGTGTCTCAGACAGTAAAGAATCTTCCTGCCAATGCAGAAGACAGGGGTTCAATCCCTGGGTCAGGAAGATCCCCTGGATAAGTGAATGGCTACCCACTCCAGTATTCTTGCCTGGAGAATCTCATGGACAGAGGAGCCCAGTGGGCTACAGTCCATGGGGTTGCAAAAGAGTCGGACACAGCTGAGCAACTAACACACTTAACTCAGAGTAGGGAGTCAACCTCAAAAGTTACGGTGGTTAAAGCAACAGCTCTGTAGCCCACTTGGATGGGTCATACATCCAGTATGTAATGGTCCTGGGTAACTTTACATATCTCAGTTTCCTCATCTATAAAACAGGAAAATATAAATATTTTCCCAACAAGACTGAAAATTACACCTGTTAGAACATTTAAAATAAATCACTTATCACAGTGCCCTGCAGATAGGAAGCAATCAACCGTTTGTAGCTCTTATTATTTCAGAATCTTAAATAGCAGTCCTTCTTAGAAGCCTTGAGAAGAATAGTTTTAATTAATAAAAATGTCTATTTCTATTCAGTACAACATTCACATCAGCATTGCTCTCAAAATAGTGAACAGTGTTCCATAAAACCGCAAACATCTTTCCATCAGCAAAGTACAGAAAGTAGATTGACACCAAGCCATTCCCAGGATCTCCTTGGGAGCCATGGCACTAACACCCAAAGGTGAGTAACCCTTGAGCAGACTGCTGCATGACTCTCCTCATCAGGTTCTATACCTGGTGATGGAATAGGCTTCATTGGGTCATTTTGAGGACTGGATGAACTAACACATGCTAAATCACCCAGTTCAGTTACTATTATTAGAAAATTGAGGCTCAGAGATATTAAGTAGCTTGTCCAACATCACAAGGATAATAACTACTAAAGTTAAGATTTGAACCCAGTTGATCTGATTCTAGAGGTTGCACTTCTCACCAAGGTGCTCCACAACCTGAGGCAAGTGTAACCTGTCTTATCCTTAGTACTTTCATTTTTCAAATATGGGAGCTAATAGGATTCTTAAGAGAACTAAATGAGATACATAAAGCATTTAGAAAAGTGCCCAGCATGTATTAGGTTGGTGAAAAGGTAACCACAGTTTCAGACCATGAATTGTAAATCATCATAGCTAGGCTCAAACATATCTTTATTAATCAAAATAGGAACCATTATGATCAACACATTTTTTGCCAATGAGAAATTCCTGTAGTGTAAAAACCAGTGCTTTGAGATTTGTTGAACTCTTGGAAAATTGTTTCTGCCTCCTTTTGGTTGTGGAAGCGTTTTCCCTGCAAAAAGTTGTCAAGATACTTGAAGTAGTGGTAATCGGTTCGCGAGAGGTCAGGTGAATATAGCAGATGAGACAAAACTTTGTAGCCCAATTAGTTCAACTTTTGAAGTATTGGTTGTGCAACATGCAGTCGGGTGTTTTCATGGAGAATTGGGCCCATTCTGTTGACCAATGCCAGCTGCAGGCATTGAAGTTTTCAATGCATCTCATCAATTTGCTGAGCATACTACTCAGATATAATGGTTTCACTGGGATTCAGAAAGCTGTGGTTGATCAGACTGGCAGCAGACTACTAAACAGTGACTATGACCCTTTTTTGGGGTACAAGTTTGGCTTTGGGAAGTTCTTTGGAGGTTCTCTAGCCACTGAACGGGTCATTGCCAGCTGTCATATAAAATCCACATTTGTTGCATGTCACAATCTGATTGAGAAATGGTTCGCTGTTGTTGTGTAAAACAAGAGACAAAACTTCAGAACAACATTTTTTTAGATTTTCGGTCAGCTCATGAGGCACCCACTTTTCAAGCTTTTTCACCTTTCCAATTTACTTCAAATGCTGTAGTCCATGGGGTCGCAAAGAGTTGGACATAACTGAGCAACTCAAATGAACTGAGGAAATTCTCTTGACTTTTTTTTTCTCACCCCCCTCCACTACTCCCTTGGCCCAGGCCACTATTGTCTCTTGGTTGGATTACTGTAGCAGCCTGCCAACTCATCTTCCTGCTCAACTCCCCTTGCTCCCTTCAGTCTATTCTCAACACAACAGCCAGTGATCCGGGTAAAGCCCTTGTCAGGTCCTGTCACTCCTTTGCATTTCTGCTATTTTCCTTTTAATTACCTCAAAGTCAAGCTGATTAGGGACCTTAATTTTATCTGTGGAAGTCCCTCCACCTTTTCTGTATAACCTAGTCACGGGAGCCACCTCCATAGTGTTCACAGGTTCTGACCACACTCTAGAGGAAGATGTGGGAGTAGCACTGGGCTGATCTTAGAATTCTGATTACAACACTGCCTTTGAACCTTTGAGCAAATGACTTCTATTTTGGGCACATCCTTTAATATTGAGATTTACCCTTCCCGCATGGCCTGCTGATTTACTCTACTCTACTTAAAAAAAAAAAAAAGTTTTTTTAGAAGAGTTTTGGATTTACAGAAAACTTGCAATGATAGTACAGAGAGTTCCCATGAAGTCTACATCCAATTCTTCCTATTATCAATATCTTCTATTTTTATGGTACATTTGTTATAGTTAATGAACCAATATGAATACATTATTATTAACTTAAGTCCATGTTTTATTCATATTTTTGCAGTTTTCCCCTAAGATTCTTTTTATGGTCCAGGGTTCCATCTAGAATAGCAAATTATATTTACTGGTCATGCCTACTTAGGCACCTCTTGGCTGTGCCATTTTCTCAGACTTAAATGAGAATTTTGACAAATTGTTGGAGGCTGAGAGTAAACTAGCTTGGGAGCGAGAAATTCATGGAGTGGCAGTATTAGGTAGGATCTTGCTCCTTTTTGGGGAACCCCACCCCAGGTTATCACATAGCAGAGCCAAGAGAGATCCCATCTAGGGCATGGCAAGCAGAGGGGAAGAGTAATCATTGTGAAATACTCCCAGAGCATTCTTTATAAAAAGATCGACTCTGCAGGGGAGAGACCTTGCCAGAAACTTCTATCTGTGAAAGAACATTTGCTTGACTCCAGCTATCTCTAGACTTCCAGGCTAAAATAAGGGTAGAAAAATAAAGGCAATAAGATGATTGTGAACAACACAGTCCAGTAAAGATCAAGTAAACTAGCAGAAGAGAGAGAGAGAACATTAGGTTCTCTCATGAGGTCCTATTCTACTCTCTTATTCTTATATGAGGTGAAGAAAAGTGAAAAGTAAAAGTTACTCTGTTGTATCTGACTCTTTGCGACCCCATGGACTATACAGTCCAGAATACTGGACCAAATACAGTCCAGATACTGGAGTGGGTAACCACTCCATTCTCCAGGGGAGCCTCCCAACCCAGGAATCGAACCCAGGTTTCCCACATTGCAGGTGGATTATTTACCAGCTGAGCCACAAGGGAAGCCCAAGAAAGCATCCAAAAAAATCCAGGTAGAGGCCTGTTCACTGACTCTGTTTCAAGTAAGCAGGAAGCTATGCACTCAGGTATGACCGCTCAGAGCACACTGACCCCACCTGATGGTAACATGGCCAGACAGGTATTGTTGAAACTCATCTCTTCTGGTTAGTATTTTCTTTCCTTTACAGTAGGAGCATAAAGAGGTTGAAGAGAGTGACAGTGACAGAGTCCTACTTATATAGGCACCAAATGGCATGGTAGAGATAATCTCAATGTGAAGGGATGGGTGGTTCAGAAAAGACTGTCAAGAAGAAATTTGCCTTGCGTTATAGTCGATGGGGTCAAAAAGAGCTGGACATGACTGAGCAGCTGAACACATACATATAAAATAGATAGATAATCAACAAGGATCTTTTGTATAGCAAGCAGAACTTTACTCAGTACATTGTAATAACCTATATGAGAAAAGAATCTGAAAAAGAATAGATACATGAATATGACTATGTATAACTAAATCACTTTTCTGTACCCCTAAAACTAACACAACACTGTAAATCAACTATGTGTTAGTCGTTCAGTCATGTCTGACTCTTTGTGGCTCCATGGATTGTAGCCCACCAAGCTCCTCTATCCATGGAATTCTCCAGTTCAGAATACTGGAGTGGGTTGCCATTCCCTTCTCCAGGGGATTTTCCCAACCCAGATAGTGAACCCAGGCCTCCTCTTTACTCTCTGAGCTACCTGGGAAGCCCATACTAGACTAGGGTGGGTCCTAAGCTTCCCTGTTAGCTCAGTTGGTAAAGAATCTGCCTGCAATGAGGGAGACCTGGGTTCAGTCCCTGGTTTGGGAAGATCCCCTGGAGAAGGGGAAGGCTGCCCACTCCAGTATTCTGGCCTGCAGAATTCCATGGACTACAGGCCATGGTGTCCCAGAGAGTTGGACACAACTGAGCGACTTTCACTTCACTTCACTTCACTTCACCTCAATCCCATAAGACTGATGTCTTTTTAAGAAGAGGAGAGGAAATACACCGGGAGAATTCTATGCAGTGACAGAGGTGGAGATTGGAGACATCCATCTATCAGTCAAAGAGCACCAACAATTGCTACCAGCATAAGAAACTGGCAGAAAGGCATGCAACAGGAGCCTTCAGAGGGAGCAGGGTCCTCCTGACACCTTGATTCCAGACCTCTGGCCTCTAAAATTGGGATACAATGAGTTTCTCTTTTGTAAGCCCCCAGTTTGTGGTCATTTGCTCAGGCAGGCATAGCAAACTCACACACTTCTCCTGTGCAGTCAGTCAGTGTTGAAGGCTGGCAACAGGCTATGGGAGACAACCGTTCAGAAGAACTGTGGTCAGTATGTGCTATTTATTTGCCTGACTTAGTTCCTTTCATCTAGATGCTACTGCTTTCAGCACAGTGCTTCTCCTTCACCTGCTTTATGTACTGAATGGATTTTAACTAAGGTCATCAATCCTCCTGTCCTCTCCTTTTCTACCCATGGGGATGGAGTTCTTCCACACAACACTTGGAGATTAAATGAAAGTAGATGGGGGTAAAGTAATGACTACTTTTATAAGCTCTCCCATACTTAAGTTTTTCAAATTAATTTTCTTTTATTGAAAACATTAAGGATTATATCCTCACTAGTCCTTCCCTTCCAAACTGAAACCTGTAAATCTTTTTATCTGAATCCTAACTAGAAATCTGGGCATTTTTTGCTGCACCAGCCAAATATCAAAGCAGAAGTCAATATCTAGGAAAGATAACAGAGAACCATTTAGTATGATATTGCAGGGTATAAAATAAATATAATTATTCCCCTTGGCAATTCTGTTACAATTAGATATACAAGTGACCTCCTCACTTCATTGTTCTTTGTACTCTAGCACTGGACTTCTTAAATATTAATGTGACACTTGTTTTAAATCTTGCTCTTTCAGCTACATCATCCTTTGGCATTAAACTTTGGCGTTGGAAGGGATCTGAGAAGTCAATGAGCTCAGTGGGGCCTCATGTACCTCTGAGATTCTCATAGGTTCACAAGGCTAGTTGATGGCAGAGTTGAGCCTGGAACCCAGGTCTCCTGCACCTCAGTTGATATTCTTTGGTCCAAATCTCTCTCTTTTTTAAATTTCATTTTCTTTTCTAAAATTGAAATAGGGTTGACATACTATATATCATTTTCAGGTGTACTGATAGTGATTTGACATACATTATGAATTGATTGTCACGATAAATCTACTAACCATCTGTTACCATACAAAGTTATTGAAATATCATTGACCATATTCCCTATGATGTACATTGCATCCCCATGTCTTATTTAGTTTATAGTTGGGAGTTTGTACCCCTTAATCTCCTTTATCTATTTCACCCACCTCTACCACCTCTGGCTGTTTCTAGCTTGTTCTCTGTATCTGTGAGTCTGTTTCTGTTTTGTTTGTTCTTTGGTTCTTTTTTTTTTAGATACCACACATAAGTGAAATAATATAGCATGTGTTTTTCTCTGTCTGACTTATATCACTTAATGTAATAAACTCTAGATGTGTCCATGTTGTCACAAATGGCAAGATTTCATTCTTTTTGTGTATGTATACCATACATTCTTTATTTATTCATCAATTGATGGCCATTTAGGTTACTTCCATGTCTTGGCTATTATAAATAATACTGCAATGAACTTAGGGGTACAGATATCTTTTAAATTCATGTTTTCATTTTCTTTGGTTAGATATCCAGAAGTGGAACTGCTGAATTGCATGATATTTCTATTTTTAATATTTTGAGGACCTTCCATACTGTTTTTCATCATGGCTACACCAATTTATATTCCCATCAACAGTGCAGGAGGATTTTCTTTTATTCACATTCTTGCTGACTTTGGTTTTTTTGTTGTCTTTTCAATGACAGCCATTATGACAGATGTGAAGTGGTATCTCATGGTTTTGATTTTCATTTGCCTGATGAAGAGTGATGTTGAATACATTTTCAGGTACATGTTTGCCATCTGTATATCTTCTTTGGGAAAATATCTATTCAGGTCCTCTGGCCATTCTTTAATGGACTTATTTGGGTTTTATTAAGTTGTATTAAGTTCTATGAGTTCTTTATATATTTTAGATATAGTCCCTTATCAGATTTGCAAATACTTTCTCCTATTCTATAGTACATTTTTTACATTAAAAATCTATGTACTTTTCTCAGTAGGAGCTGAGATGCATTTATTACTGTCTTCCACAATTGCCCAAGTACCTTGCAACACATTTATATTAGTCAATCAATTATTGAATTCCTGTTATTTGAAAAACACCATTAATTTGGTCACCTGATGACCACCTTACCTGCCGCCTGAGAAATCTGTATGCAGTTCAAGAAGCAACAGTTAGAACCAGATATGGAACAACAGACTGGTTCCAAATTGGGAAAGGAGTACATCAAGGCTGTACATTGTCACTCTGCCTATTTAACTTAAATGCAGAGTACATTATGAGAAATGCTGGACTGGATGAAGCACAAGCTGGAATCAAGAATGCCAGGAGAAATATCAATAACCATATATATGCAGATGACACCACCCTTATGGCAGAAAGTGAAGAAGAACTAAAGAGCCTCTTGATGAAAGTGAAAGAGGAGAGTGAAAAAGTTGGTTTAAAACCCTACATTCAAAACATGAAAATCCTGGCATCCAGTCCCATCCCTTCATGGCAAATAGATGGGGAAACAATGGAAACAGTGACAGAGTTTATTTTGTGGGGCTTCAAAACCACTGCAGATGGTGACTGCAGCCATGAAATTAAAAGGCGCTTGCTCCTTGGAAGAAAAGTTATGACCAACCTAGACAGTGTATTAAAAAGCAGAGACATTACTTTGCCAACAAAGGTCTGTCTATTCAAAGCTATGGCTTTTCCAGTAGTCGTGTAGGGATGTGAGAGTTGGACTATAAAGAAAGCTGAGCTTCGAAGAATTGATGCTTTTGAACTATGGTGTTGTAGAGACTCTTGAGAGTCCCTTGGACTGCAAGGAAATCCAACCAGTCCATCCTAAAGGAAATCAGTTCTGAATATTCATTGGAAGGACTGATGCTAAAGCTGAAGCTACAATACTTTGGTCACCTGATGTGAAGAGGTGACTCATTTGAAAAGACTCTAATGCTGTGAAAGATTGAAGGCTGGAGGAGAAGGGGAAAACAGTGGATCAGATAGTTGGATGGCATCACCGAGTCTATGGACATGTGTTTGAGCAAGCTCTGGGAGTTGGTGATGGACAGGGAATCCTAGCATGCTGCGGTCCACGGGGTCTTAAAGAGTCAGATAGGACTGAGCTACTGAACTGAACTGATGTGAAGAGCCTACTCACTGGAAAAGACCCTGATTCTGGGAAAGATTGAGGGCAGGAGGAGAAGGGGCAACAGAGGATGAGATGTTTGGATTACATCATTGACTCAATGGATATGACTTTGAGCAAGCTCTGGGAGTTGATGATGGACAGGGAAGTCTGGCGTGCTGCAGTCCATGTGGTTGCAAGGAGTTGGACACAACTTAGAGATTGGCCAGCAAAACAATTTCTTGTCTGAAAGAGGGACAAGTAAATAGATAATCTTTTTTGTGTGTGTGTACCTCATTAATTTTTATTTTTATTTATTTATTTATTTTTACTTTACAATATTGTATTGGTTTTGCCATACATCAACATGAATCTGCCACGGGTGTACACGTGTTCCCAATCCTGAACCCCCCTCCCTCCTCCCTCCCCATACCATCCTTCTGGGTCATCCCAGTGCACCAGCCCCAAGCTTCCTGTATCCTAATAGTTTGACAAGGCCTATGGTAGAGTGAATCATATGGTCCCATGAATGCACAGAGGATGAAAACTTTTAACTTGCCCTTTACGTTGGGGATGTCAGAAAAGATATGAGTGACTCTGAAGGGGGTATTACTGGGACTGAAACCTTAAGGAAAGCATGAAGTGGCCAAGCACAGAAAGCAAAGACTGCAGAGAGGCATTTAAAATGGAGAAGAAAATGAGCACAAGTATAAGCAAAGTATGATATATTTTTGCAAGTAATCTATTACAGTTGGGTTATGAGATGTACATGTAAGTGGTAAGGGTACTGCAGCCAGGACATTTGTGCTGAAATCTTTGGGAAGAGAGGAGCAGTATGGACTGATTTTGTCACTGAAGGATCAGTCAGGCTGCAGGATGGAATGTGGATTGCAGGGGAACTGGAATGGAAACAGTGAACCTAGTGAGAAGGCTGTGGCAATAGACCAGGTGATAGAGGATGGGGGTTTGAAGGACAGTAGTAGTAGGGGTGTTGGAGTATACTATTTAAAGCAATATTTAAGAGGTAAATTTGAAAGCACTTGGTGCTTTAGTGGGTGTGGGTGTTTACTGACAGCAAAAGATGCTGTTCAAATAGTTGCTTTTGTAACATGAGTTAGCTATAGCTTCAGCTTCCTTCCAAGCATCTCTTCCACCTCTTTGTCTTACTGAAAACTGGCTCTTCTAAGAATACTACTTTCTTTGGAGCCCATCTCAAATGAAGAGGCAGAATGAAGGGAAGGCTATATGTTCCCAGATATAGTTTATGGGGATGCCAACAAGACATCGGTCTAATATTTTTTCTTACATTTTTGCACTCAGTTAAAATCCATTAAAATTTTGAACAATGGATACAGGAAAACACTCTAGTTTCACAATGAATTTATTAATTTCTAGCCAAATCTTGGCTACACATTCGAGTATTCTTGCCTGGAGAATTCCAAGGGCAGAGGAGCATGGCAGACTATAGTCCACGGGGTCACAAAGAGTAGAATACGACTGAGCGACTAACACTTTCACTTTTCAGGCAAATCTTAGCATGGAATAGGGAGAGAAGGCACAGTAGATTATAAGGCCACCTGAGCTCAATTACTCTCATTATATCACTGCTCAAGTGCTGCTGCTACTGCTGCTGCTAGGTAGCTTCAGTCATGTCCGACTCTGTGCGACCCTGTAGACGGCAGCCCACCAGGCTCCCCTGTCCCTGGGATTCTCCAGGCAAGAACACTGGAGTGGGTTGCCATTTCCTTCTCCAATGCATGAAAGTGAAAAGTGAAAGTGAAGTCACTCAGTCATGTCCCAGTCTTAGCAACCCCATGGAATGCAGCCTACCAGGCTCCTCCATCCATGGGATTTTCCAGGCAAGAGTATTGGAGTGGGGTGCCATTGCCTTCTCCGACTCAAGTGCTGAACCTGGAAATAATGGTAGTGTCACCATTGCTCTCTGTGGCCTCTTCTAGAATATTAGTTCTCTTTGCTGTGGTTAAATTATTTTGCTATTGTGAAAGCCCTATCATCTAGCTCTAAAAACCTTTCCCTCTACATATTGCAGTCAATTACTGTATTCATTCACCTAAGACTTTGGCACCTGATTCACAGTCTTCCTCTCCTTCCACCCAATTATCATAGGATGCCATCAGTGCTTACATGAATGATCCATTCAAATATACTGGCTTCCTAGTTCCAATGATCTTTTTCTCCAGTTCTCCTCAGTTAGCCCTTCACATGGCTACATTCTGAACCTTATCATCACCTTAACTGTTATCTCTTATAATTCCCCTTTCCCCAATTCTATGACCACAACCACCTCTCCTTCAAGCTTTCTAGTTTAACTATTATCATGACTGTTATTTTACCAATTTAAAACATCCAGGCCACTCATCCCTCTCTTTTCTCCCACTCAATTGACCTTTCCCTTATCTTTACTTCCCTTGTTAACCAGACTGGTTTCATAACTAATCAATTTCAATGATATCTTTGTCAGTATCTCAAATACCTTATGTCATGATGAGAGAGGATGCCATAAGTAGATGGAACACCTTGCATTGTTGTGTTCTGATTTCCATGGTGCTTTCACACCAGAGTCCAGTTAAAAAATTCTATCTCAGACTTCTCACAATTGACCCTCTGGGGTCAACAGCTTTCAAACTGAGTCTGCAGAAAACTTGACTTCTATGAAGAAGAACACACTGTGGGGTGGATCAAGAGAAGGTTGAGCTTATAGGACTCCAGGCCCCTTGTTGGGTTTCAGTAAGGCCAATTGCATTTTTTTAATCCAGTTTGTATTATTGGAGTTTCATATAATATTTCACTTGAAACTATGCTTTTTTCTACGCATGTCTAATATTTATATGTACACACACACACACACACACACACTAGGCTAGACCAATCATTGTATTGAGCCTGAGATGAATAAACAGAACCTGTTGGCATTATTTTAAGTTTCAGATATCTGACTGTTTCCAGTGCATAAGTCCTCTGCAGAGACAAATTAAGTGTTGTATATAAAGATCTCAGAGAGTATGAGGTGTGCTGGTTTCAGTGGTGCTTCTTTCTGACTCAAAGGAAAAGTATGTTCCTTTACTCCATTGCCTGAACTTGGTGTATTTTAGAATTTCTAACTCCACATCCATTTAATCTGTCATGGCATCTAAAGTCTTTTGTTGATGCCCTAAAATGGAAATTGCCAACCAGGGATGGCAACATCTAAACAAGACTGATGAGTACACTAATTATTTCAGTGGATAGATGCTCTATAAACAGGACTGATGGGAAACACTTGCAATGTTAGCTATCAAGAAAAAGAATGAAAAAATTTTAATAAATACGATGCTTAATCAGCAAGAGTAGGCCTTCAAAAGATAAGTTTAAATCTTAAGCATGAAAAGTATGTTACTGAATGTCAAGTTGAATATTCAGTCTGCTCTTTCTCAAGTTTGATTCAAAGCACATTTATTTGGGCCTTGGTATATGTCAAGCACTCTGTCCCATGCCATGGGGTATACAGATGAATGAGTCACAGTTCCTACCCTTAAGGAGCTGACAATATATCATGTACAGCTCACATGTCTTTTGCACCAAATGATTAAACTCTATAGTCTGAGCTGCTCAAGGTGAGTTGAGGATGCAGAGTATAACGAAGTCAAACAGAAAATAAAATGGCACTCTTCAGTATCTACCTTCTACAAAGCCTCAAATAGGAAGTTCAGCTTTTGCCAAGGAAGGTTTAAGAAACTATCTATGTTGCCACAGTGCTCAGAGATCACAAATATTATGATAGAAGAAACATATCTGGCAGAGCAAGGATGTATCATTTGGGCTAAAAGAAAATATAACAGCATTATGAAAATATAACAATAAATCAATAAAGGAGGAAGCCAGTATTTTGCATGGCTAACTGAGTCAAAGGTGCTGAGAAGTCACATAGGAGGAGGACCTGTTGTTCAGTCGTTCAGTCGAGTCCTACTCTGTGCGACCCCATGGACTGCAACATGCCAGGCTTCCCTGTCCTTCACTGTCTCCCGGAGTTTGCTCAAACTCATGTTCATTTAGTTGATGATGTTATCCAACCATCTCATCCTCTGCCACCCCCTTCTCTTGCCCTCAATCTTTCCCAGCATCAGGGTCTTATACAATGAGTTGGCTCTTCACATCAGGTGGCCAAAGTATTGGAGCTCCAGCATCATTCCTTCCAATGAGTATTCTGCCTGATTTCCTTTAAGATTGGCTGGTTTGATCTCCTTGCTGTCCGAGGCACTCTCAAGAGTCTTCTCCAGCACCACAACTAGAAACCATAAATTCTTCAGTGCTCAGCCTTCTTTATGGTCCAACTCTCACATCCACACATGACTACTGGAAAAACCATACCTTTGACTATAGACATTTGTTGGCAAAGTGACGTCTCTGTTTTTTAATATGCTGCCTAGGTTTGTCATAGCTTTTCAAGGAGGAGGATAAAGATTGCTTATTGAGCTTACTAATGTTATTGCTGCTACTACTACTACTAGAAATATATAACATTTATGGAGTTTTTATATTCCATTCTGGGCATTTATACCCATTTGAATGTGAAGTTCCAAAGAATAGCAAGGAGAGATAAAAAAAAAACCTTCCTAAGAGATCAATGCAAAAAAATAGAGGAAAACAATAGAATGGGAAAGACTAGAGATCCCAAGGGAATATTTCATGTAAACATGGGCACAAAAAAGTACAGAAATGGTATGGACCTAACAGAAGCAAAAGATATTAAGAAGAGGTAGCAAGAAAACACAAAAGAACTATACAAAAATTATCTTCATGAACCAGACAACCATGATGGTGTCATCACTCACGTAGAGCCAGACATCCCGGAATGTGAAATCAAGTGGGCCTTCAGAAGCATCACTATGAACAAAATTAGTGGAAGTGATGGAATGCCAGTTGAGCTATTTCAAATTCTAAAAGATGTTGTTGTTAAAGTGCTGCACTCAATATGCCAGCAAATTTGGAAAACTCAGCAGTGGCCACAGGACTGGAAAATATCAGTTTTCATTCCAATCCCAAAGAAAAGCAACACCAAAAAATGTTCAAAGTACAGTACAATTGCACTCATCTCACACACTAGTAAAGTAATGCTCAAAATTCTCCAAGCCAAGCTTCAACTGTACGTGAACCGTGAACTTCCAAATGTTCAAGCTGGATTTAGAAAAGGCAGAGGAACCAGAGATCAAATTGCCAACATCCTTTGGATCATCAAAAAAGCAAGAGAGTTCCAGTAAAACATATGCTTCTGCTTTATTGACTACACCAAAGCCTTTGACTGTGTGGATCACAACAAAATGTGGGAAATTCTTCAACAGATGGGAATACCAGACCACCTGAGCTGCTTCCTGAGAAATCTGTATGCATGTCAAGAAGCAACAGTTAGAACCAGACATGGAATAACAGACTGGTTCCAAATCCGGAAAGGAGCACATCAAGGTTGTATGTTGTCAGTCTGCTTATTTGACTTATATGCAGGTTACATCATGCAAAATACCTGGCTCAGTGAAGCACAAGCTGGAAAAAAGATATCAATAACTTCAGATACACAGATGACACCACCCCTTATGGAAGAAAACGAAGAAGAACTAAAGAGCCTCTTGATGAAAGTGAAAGAGGAGAGTGCAAAAGCTGGCTTAAAACTCAACATTCAGAAAATTAAGATCATGGCATCCGGTCCCATCACTTCATGGCAAATAGATGGGGAAAAAATGGAAACAGTGAGAGGCTTTCCTTTTCTTGGGCTCCAATATCACTGCAGATGGTGATTGCAGCCATGAAATTAAAAAGGCACTTGCTCCTTGGAAGAAAAGCTTGTCCAACCTAGACAGCATATTAAAAAGCAAAGATGTTACTTCGCCAACAAAGGTCCATCTATTCAAAGCTATGTTTTTTTCACTAGTCATGTATGGATGTGAGAGTTGGACTATAAAGAAAGCTGAGCACTGAAGAATTGATGCTTTTAAACTGTGGTGTTTGATAAGACTCTTGAGAGTCCTGTGGACAGCAAGGAGATCCAACCAGTCCATCCTAAAGGAAATCACTCCTGAACATTCATTGGAAGGACTGATGCTGAAGCTGAAGCTACAATACTTTGCCCACCTGATGTGAAGAACTGACTCATTTGAAAAGACCCTGATGCTGGGAAAGATTGAAGGCAGGAGAAGGGGACGACAGAGGATGAGATGGTTGGATGGCATCACCGACTGAGTGGCAATGAGCTTGAGTAAGCTCCGGGAGTTGGTTATGGACAGGGAGGTCTAGTGTGGTGCAGTCCATGGGGTCGCAAAGCGTCGGACACGACTGAGCAACTGAACTGAACTGGGCATTTTAAAAAGAATGCCATTTATATTCTAATAGATGGCTATTATTATTTTAATTTTATTGATGAAAAAGCTAAAGCTTAGATGCTTATCAATTCAAAATCACTGGTGTAGCCAGACCTTCCTGGCTGAACGTTGGTGATCTGGACAGAAATGATTTAAGTGGAACAGGAGGAATGGGAGACAGATTAGCATGGGTTAAAAAATAATTAGACATGAAAATGTACAAATCACGGGCAGAATAAATCAATTTAGAGGACATTTTTTATGTGTTTTTTTTTAATTTAAATAAGAAGGAGGCTCTCAGCTGTAACAAGAAAGGAAGGAAAGGAGCGGTGCAGACATGGGGAAGTTTGTATTGATAACATTTGATAGGCAGAGAAGGAGGGAATTTTTGTATTTATCTCCTTTGTGAAGGAAGAAACAAGATCCTAGAGAGAAAGGAGAAGGTGAGGTCAGAGCTTTGGAATGAGGGATCACTCTTGAAATAGATCCTGGAGAGAGTGGAAGAGTTAGTTGAGAAGAGGAATATAATAGGAATGCTTAGCAGTGTTGAAGATTGATTTATTTAAGGTTGTGACCATGAATTTATAGTAGTATAAACCTGCACTATTTTAGGATTTTCTCCCACAGCACTGGGCTTCTTCCTTGTAGGGAGAGAAAAGGTGGGTGTTTGAATTTAGCTCTCACTGGGATTTGTGAAATAAGTGCAATGAAATACAGATGGCTGAGGGAGATTATGGTGCTGACACTGGTATTATGGAAGTAACAGAATGTGAAACCGAAGCTGGATAAAGAAGGCAGTGAAGAAATTCAAGGGCTGATCAATAGGTAGAAAGTAAAGAAGTTGATGGCCTGAATGTCATAAGAAGTTGGGGCTGATTTAACACTCATAATGGGGCTGTTTAAGCTAGCTTGAAGAGTTAGAGGTAGTGTTCAAGAATGATATATTTGAATCATTGATCTCAGTGGCAGCACATCTTCAGGTAATAACAGACTCTACAGTCTGAATGTGGGAATGGGTAGATAAGGTGGAATAGAGAAGGCAGCTCAATTCTTTCTGGATATTCTAAACTTGACATAAAGTCTGGGCATTTCGACTCTTTCATTATTTCTATAACCTGTATAATGAGATAATGCATGGTCTGTTGAGATACTAATTTTTGTCTTGTTCCTGCTGTAGAAAATTCAAAAAATCAAAAGGTAATATTTTCACCCACACTCAAGCCTTGTGTTCTAAGCCATAGTAGTAGCTCACTGCCCCCCCCTCTTCCTCCGAACCCTTCACCACCCTCCCAGGCACTATGGAAATGGATTGGTGTATTTTTCAGTTGTTACAAAGCTTAAGGAGAGCTACTTGAATTCAGTGAGCGGTAGCCAGGCAGCTTAGATGTTCTGCAGTGTTGGAAAAGGCTGTGCAAAAAGAAAACTCACGCCATTTTTGGCACTATTTTGTACTGTGTCTGTAGACATTATTGTAGGTGTAAAAACTGTTTATATCAGAATTTGGGGCCAAGCTTAATTTTACATAGAAATCTAAAACATTGTTCTATATTTTAATAACCATTAAAATTTTGAGAAGATGCAAAATTCCATATAAAATTGGGGGAACCTGGCTTTAGTTTTGTTCAGAATCTGTCAAGTTCCAACACACTTCACCACATCACAAGTTAAGACACTACTATGAGCTTGCTAGATGTATTTGAGATACCTGTATCTGCATATATACCTCCTGTATGCCAGTCAGTAAAAGGAAATTTTTACTTCCTGGCCCTTTCAAGAACATTGGGGTAAATATTACTAAAATAGTTGATATTTGGAGTAATATCATTGAATTTTATTAATAAATGTTGTTGTAAGTATGTCATTATTACTATTATTGCAATACAATAATTATATCAATTAGCCTTCTTAGTTGAAAACATTTCATACAGAAAATTTTAGTTAATTTTGGGGGGGTTGCCTGTTGCTTATCGTGTCCCTTGAGGTCTACCATATCTCTCTAAAGCTTCTTTTATTAGTTTCCTTTTAAAATGTTCCCTCTATACTCCCTTTGGTTATTGAAAGACATACTTTCCAAGGTCTCTTATGTATGAGAAACTACAGTGCAGACCTTGAAATGTGATGGGATTTCAAATTAGAAGGTGTGTTTTTCATGATACTTCATTATAACCTATAGGGATATACCATCTCACAACCCTTAAACAATGGGGACCAACTCATCTGTGAGAATAACATCCTTGCTCCTTTTCGAATCTTGGAATGTGTAATTTATTTGGCATATTATCCCCATTACCACAAAGGCTGTTTCTCCTTTTTCTCATACCATATATAAATGTGTCTATACCATTATTACTTATTCTAAAAACTGCCATTCATCATTAATTTATTTGATTTAATTTCCTCTTTGATACAGTTCTACCATTATATTCTTCATCTTAATTATGTGAGATTGCAGATTTGATTATTGTGACTTTCTTTTCAGGATAGTAAAATGGGCATTACCAAATATTTGTTAGAAAAAGGAGCACTGTAGAGTATTTGTCTTTGGTTGTCTGATTTATTTCACTAAGCATAATACTCTCTAGGTCCATCCACATTGTTGCAAATGGCAGAATTTCATTCTCAGAGTAGGCTCACAGACACACAAAGGAGACTTGTGGTTACCAGTGGAAAGAGGGAAAGGGTGAGGGGCAAGATAGGGGTATAGGATTAAGAGGTACAAACTACTGTATATAAAATAAATAAGCAACAAGGATATAATGTATTAGTTCAGTTCAGTCGCTCAGTCCTGGCCGACTCTTTGCGACCCCATCAATCGCAGGACCCCAGGCCTCCCTGTCCATCACCAACTCACAGAGTTCACTCAGACTCAAGTCCATCGAGTCAGTGATGCCATCCAGCCATCTCATCCCCTAGCGTCCCCTTCTCCTCCTGCCCCCAATCCCTCCCAGCATCAGAGACTTTTCCAATGAGTCAGCGCTTTGCATGAGGTGGCCAAAGTACTGGAGTTTCAGCTTCAGCATCATCCCCTCCAAAGAAATCCCAGGGCTGATCTCCTTCAGAATGGACTCATTGGATCTCTTTGCAGTCCAAGGGAATCTTAAGAGTCTTATCCAACACCACAGTTCAAAAGCATCAATTCTTCAGTGCTCTGCCTTCTTCAGAGTCCAACTCTCACATCCATACATGACCACAGGAAAAATCATAGCTTTGACTAGACAGATCTTTGTTGGCAAAGTAATGTCTCTGCTTTTCAATATGCCATCTAGGTTACTCATAACTTTCCTTCCAAGGAGTAAGCGTCTTTTAATTTCATGGCTGCAGTCACCATCTGCAGTGATTTTGGAGCCCCAAAAAATAAAGTCTAACAATGTTTCCCCATCTATTTGCCATGAAGTGATGGGACCGGATGCCATGATCTTCGTTTTCTGAATGTTGAGCTTTAAGCCAACTTTTTCACTCTCCACTTTCACTTTCATCAAGAGGCTTTTTAGTTCCTCTTCACTTTCTGCCATAAGGGTGGTATCATCTGCATATCTGAGGTTATTGATATTTCTCCCAGCAATCTTGATTCCAGCTTGTGTTTCTTCCAGCCCAGCGTTTCTCATGATGTACTCTGCATAGAAGTTAAATAAGCAGGGTGACAATATACAGCCTTGATGAACTCCTTTTCCTATTTGGAACCAGTCTGTTTTTCCATGTCCAGTTCTAACTGTTGCTTCCTGACCTGCATACAGATTTCTCAAGAGGCAGATCAGGTGGTCTGGTATTCCCATCTCTTGAAGAATTTTCCACAGTTTATTGTGATCCACACAGTCAAAGGCTTTGGTATAGTCATTAAAGCAGAAATAGATGTTTTTCTGGAACTCTCTTGCTTTTTCCATGATCCAGCGAATGTTGGCAATTTCATCTTTGGTTACTCTGCCTTTTCTAACACCAGCTTGAACATCAGGAAGTTCACGGTTCACATATTGCTGAAGCCTGGCTTGGAGAATTTTGAGCATAACTTTACTAGCGTGTGAGATGAGTGAAATTGTGCAGTAGTTTGAGCATTCTTTGGCATTGCCTTTCTTTGGGATTGGAATGAAAACTGACCTTTTCCAGTCCTGTGGCCACTGCTGAGTTTTCCAAATTTGCTGGCATATTGAGTGCAGCACTTTCATAGCATCATCTTCCAGGATTTGAAATAGCTCAACTGGAATTCCATCACCTCCACTAGCTTTGTTCGTAGTGATGCTTTCTAAGGCCCACTTGACTTCACATTCCAGGATGTCTGGCTCTAGGTCAGTGATCACACCATTGTGATTATCTGGCTCGTGAAGATCTTTTTTGTACAGTTCTTCTGTGTATTTTTGCCACCTCTTCTTAATATCTTCTGCTTCTGTTAGTTCCATACCATTTCTGTCCTTTATCGAGCCCATCTTTGCATGAAATATTCCCTTGGTATCTCTGATTTTCTTGAAGAGATCTCTAGTCTTTCCCATTCTGTTGTTTTCCTCTATTTCTTTGCATTGATCGCTGAGGAAGGCTTTCTTATCTCTTCTTGCTATTCTTTGGAACTCTGCATTCAGATGTTTATATTTTTCCTTTTCTCCTTTGCTTTTCACTTCTCTTATTTTCACAGCTATTTGTAAGGCCTCCCCAGACAGCCACTTTGCTTTTCTGCATTTCTTTTCCATGGAGATGGTCTTGATCTCCTGTACAGTGTCACGAACCTCATTCCATAGTTCATCAGGCACTCTATCTATCAGATCTAGGCCCTTAAATCTATTTCTCACTTCCACTGTATAATCATAAGGGATTTGATTGAGGTCATACCTGAATGGTCTAGTGGTTTTCCCTACTTTCTTCAATTTCAGTCTGAATTTGGCAATAAGGAGTTCATGGTCTGAGCCACAGTCAGCTCCCAGTCTTGTTTTTGCTGACTGTATACAGCTTCTCCATCTTTGGCTGCAAAGAACATAATCAATCTGATTTCGGTGTTGATCATCTGGTGATGCCCATGTGTAGAGTCTTCTCTTGTGTTGTTGAAAGAGGGTGTTTGCTATGACCAGTGCATTTTCTTGGCAAAACTCTATTAGTCTTTGCCCTGCTTCATTCCATATTCCAAGGCCAAATTTGCCTGTTACTCCAGGTGTTTCTTGACTTCCTACTTTTGCATTCCAGTATGGCACAGGGAAATATAGCCATTATTTTATAAAAACTTTGTGGAGTATAATCTATAAAATTATTGAATCACTACATTATACACCAGAAATGAATTTAATATTGTAAATCAAGTATGTATTTCAATTACAAAAAAAAGTTAATATTGATGTGTTAAGGGCAAAAAAAAGAGAGAGAGACAAAAAAGAAAAAGGAGCACCAAGTTTTGTATGATTGAGGTTCAGTGGCTGGGCTTCTCTCACCTTTCTTTCTCCCCTCCTCAGAGTTAAGAATTTGTAGGTTTCAGTGTTAGATTGCTCAAAGAATCACGCTGGGCTGGCTTGAGGACAGGGAAGCTAATTCCTAGACCATAAGTGTGAAGTGACCTGACAAGGGATACTCAGTGGATTCCCTCAGGGGTTGCAGATGGTTTGAGGTTTTAGTTTTGGTATCAAATTCCTTGAATGGAAGATACTGTTTCTCTCTCGACTTCCATGCAAATCTCCAAAAGTAAGATGACTGTGTGCTATGAATGGGGAGGCTATATATTAGATGCTCTAACTTTGAAACACTGTAAGGTTTCTGTGCTTAAGTTTGACATGAAGGGAACAGAGCTTTGTTTGAGTGAGGTATGCTGGTCATGAACAAGGACCACAATAGATGGAAGATCAGAGGTCCATCACCATATTTTCTGGTGATGGAAACACCCTTCTATCTCCTGCCTATCTATCTCCTAACAGCCCTTCTATCTCCTGCTTAATCCCAAGGAGAGGGGGAGGGTCCCAAAATAATGCTGACACTGGATTTCTTATCAACTGTAACAGGTGGGGAGGCAAATTAGATGTATTTTATGTTAAAAAAGAAAAGTTGCCCTGAAGCGCACTGGTGAAAATTCATACCAACCACACTTGAGCTGGATAATATTATTTTACACCTAGTCTCATGAGAGAAACACTGAGAAAACATTTAGTGAAAGACAACTAGTCACACGGCCCCCTAACCGCATATTCCAAAGCAGTAGTAGTTTATTGTTGGCCTTCTGTCCTAACCCTCTAGCATCTTTGGAATGAGTATCTTTTTATCTTTAAATCTCCAAATCCACTAGCATCTCTGTGTGAAGGCTCCAGGAAATAAATCAATGTGAGGTTCTGCTTTCCAGAAAGATCTGCACATCTTACTCTGCTTTGTACACTGCAAAGGGCATGGCAGTATTTCTACTATGGAAGAGCTTCAGATTGTCAAACCCCAGAGCCTTTGTGAAGCTGGTGTGTGTAAGAAAGTAGACTGAATTCATCAGGGTCAGACAGCAGTTGGAGCAAATCACTAGGGAAGACCATGAGTGGCAGGGAGATGCTTTTGGGCTGCAGACACTGGGGAAGTGAAAAAACAGATCTTTCAGTTGTGCTTACTAAACAGGACTCTCTGGTCAGATCACTTAGCAGTGATTGGATAGTGAATTAAAATGTCTACATTCATATTTCCCCTTGAATGACTGTTGCACAAAGGATGCTTTTCAGGAAAGATCTATATAGCTTATTTTCTGCTCAACTGAAAGCTCTGGAGCTCAAGACAAGATATTTCAGTTGTGTGGCTTCATTGTGTGAGTCGTCACAAAATGAGGTGGGGAAGAAATATTGCTCTTTAGAAGTTACTGAACCGTGGGGATTTGACATGAAATTGTAAAGAGTTCAAACTAGTCAAGTAAAGAAATGGCAGATGGACAACTCGAAAAGGGTTCAGGCAATGCTTGAAAGACATGGGCATTGATTTCAAAGGGCTTTCCTTTCAGAGATGCACAGCCTAGGCCTTGGGGACTTCAATAGATGGTCAAGAAAATATCCATGTTTATTGCCCTGGGCTTTCTGCTGAATACAGTTTCCACATCCATCCTCAAGACAAGTTTATAGCTAGCTCCACACAACACATAAACTGCTTTGAAAAGACCCAAAATGGTTGAGTCTCATCAAACAAGTGGTTACTTTGAAAACTACTCATTAGCATCCTGTCACCAAGCAGAGCATTGACTGAATTAAGTTGCTTGTTAATACACTATATGCAGACCAACTCCAATAGAAGAGAATTTTCGTTTTTGGAAACAAAATCTTAGACATCCTTTAAACATGAAGAGTCATTCCCAAAGCATTCTATGTCCATTTGAGAAGGACATGCTTCCCGGTATGTTTTAGTACCTGTTTTGCAACTTTTGTAACAGTAAATCATATGAAGACCAATAAATCCTGAGCCTCATAAAATCTTCATTCTACCTGACCTCTCAGCAGCCTTTGACACTGTTGCCCTCCCTATTGTGCAATTCTGTTGTCTGATGTCTATTGATCTGCTGAGTTCCCACTTTATCTCTATCCCTAATCAGATTCCTTTGTGGGTTGTTTCTCTGTGCATCCCTTAAGTGCTCATTTATTCCCCTCAGTTCTAGTTTAAGTTTCTTCCCTTCTCACCCTACACAATCTCTCTGGGCAATCTCATTCTCCACTGGTCTTCAGTTTTCCTCTATATGTGTGTTGTCCAATAGGGTAGCTGGTAGCTGGATATGGTTATTTAAATCTAAATAAATTAAAATAAAATAAATTCAGTCACACTACCCATAGTCAACTGCTCAATAGCCACAAGTGGCCACAACCGGTACAAATAGAGAACATTTCTATAATTACAGGGAGTTCTATTAGAAAACATTGTTTTGCATGCTAATGACTATCAAATAGGTGTCAACTAGTCTCCAATAGTTCAGACATCTCTACTGTGCCAACAAAGGTCTGTCTAGTCAAGGCTATGGTTTTTCCAGTAGTCATGTATGGATGTGAGAGTTGGACTGTGAAGAAAGCTGAGCACTGAAGAATTGATGCTTTTGAACTATGGTGTTGGAGAAGACTCTTGAGAGTCCCTTGGACTGCAAGGAGATCCAACCAGTCCATTCTAAAGGAGATCAGTCCTGGGTGTTCTTTGGAAGGAATGATGGTAAAGCTGAAACTCCAATACTTTGGCCACCTCATGTGAAGAGTTGACTCATTGGAAAAGACTCTGATGCTGAGAGGGATTGGGGGCAGGAGGAGAAGGGGATGACAGAGGATGAGATGGCTGGATGGCACCACTGACTCAATGGATGTGAGTTTGAGTGAACTCCAGGAGTTGGTCATGGACAGGAAGGTCTAGTGTGCTGCAATTCATGGGGTCACAAAGAGTCAGACATGAATGAGTGACTGAAATGAACTGAACTGAACTGAACTGGGCCTCAGACTCAAAAAGCCTACTAGATGTCTTCATTTGGATATTCCGTAGGTCTCACAAATTATTTCCACTAAACTGCTCCCTTCCTGGAAGCCACAATGGGGCCTTGAAGGCAGAGATAAGGACTCTCATCTTTATTCCTTATGAAGGGGAGAATCGTCAAGAATTTTAACTGTTTCCAGATGATTAATTTCAATAACAACAGTTATTTAAGATAAAGAAGATTCCCAGTTTTCACGTGTGGCATTTGACAGTTTCTAAGCTGAATCGTCCCTTGCAATAATCCTGTAATTGGCACCTGTTCCCTCCCATTACCCCTGGCCCCCAATTAATTTCACATTCTGAATGCAGAGTGAGGTTAACAAAGCAATCTTTGTGATAGGAATTCCACAGATTGCTTAATTGACACTTCCAAATCTCTCATTTATTCAGATTTCTAAATCAACAGAATTAGACTACAAATTAATTCATTTGTGCAAACAATAGAAAATGAGGTCAGGATTATTAGGAGAAGAATAGACAAGGAGATGAACTGATCCACAGTCAGATATACAAGTTGATCCCTGAAACTCAGAAAAAGTAGGTCAACCTTTTTCTCTCTCTTAATTACATGCCCACAAGCTTTTTTCTGTCAGGTCTGGAAATCTTTGGGCTTATTTCTACACAGTGTAATTATGTTTCCATATCTGATTGTGTCCAATTCTGAAATGAAATAAACAGTCGGAACTAGTCACATTAGCAAGTGGAGCCACTAAATTACATTCATTAAGGCATTGTTCAATTATAGAGTGCAATCCTCCAGTGACCCCAGGAAATCAAAAATTCAGTTTACAATTAAGGATCTGTGGTATTCAATAAATATACTTATTATTTTAGAAAGAATGCATTCTTTCCCCTTCTCTCAAAGGGAAACTAGATCTGGAAAGAGCTTGGATAAAGAATAATTACACTTTGATGAAAAGAAGCTGAATTCACCTTGATCCAAATCAGGTCAGTAATTATCCACACTAATGCAGTATAATGATCCTTTGGATTTATAATTATAAACTTTCAGGAGAGTCTCAGTGTAATTCTAAAGTAACAGCAAGGTAATAGGCAATGCTTCCTATTTAATTTTTCACAATATACAGCACAATTCTATACTGAATTATGAATAGTGTTTTATTATAGTCATTTCTTATGCTTTTTTAAAAAAATACTTCCTCTCTCTAGATGAATATATAGCTCCCATCGTCAGTCTTAGCTTGTCTTCCCACCTTTGAATACATTGTTCTCCACAGCTCTGAAGCAAACTACCCCTTATCAGGCAGGCAACATGTCTGTCTGCTCCCAAAGTTTTATTTTCACATTTCTTTCTTCAACAAGATCATTTCCAGAACTGCCAAGAGGAAACAAGGAAGGATGATTTCAGCTCAATAACTAAAATGACCAAAGACGGCACTGTTACCCATGTAGGACCTGTGTCTGCCTGTTTATAATGTCATGCTACATTCACACTTGATGTTTCATAGAATTCAAGAGCAAAATTTCACAGCACACAGTCTACATGACAATGAGAGTGAGACAGACTCACGCAGATAGACAGAGGAACTATGAAGAGGAGAGCGAAGGAGGAAGAACGAGAGAGAAAGGCAATATTATGTAATAGAAAGGACACAGATTTGTGCACTCATTATGTGTCTCTGAGCCAAATATTTAATCTCCTGAGCCTATGTTCCTCATCTGTAAGATGTGAATCAGAATACATATCTCATAGGATTGTTGAGGATAAAATAAGACAAAGCTCTAAAGCTCTAAAATAACTAAACAATAGCAATCATTCTATTAATTACCAAATAGATATATTTGAATAGATCTAGTTGAATAGATCTATTAGGCATACTGACATATGTAAATAGTATAGGCATACAACAAATATATATATATATATATATATATATATATACATATACATATTTGAATTATAAAGCATGGATATTGCGGAAATGCAAACCATGGAATAATTGAAAGAGTGCCTGGTTGGAATCAGAAAATCAGTGACTGAGTCTTGACTCACTGTTACTGGGTATCTGAGCTTCTGTGTGTAGCTGAGAAGACATGTGCAGGCCTCATTTCTCCCACATGGCCTTTTGAATTGCATTTGCTACCTGGATATCTTAGACCTGGAATCTGACAACAGCCTCTGGCCCTATGTACATTAAACTTCTCCATTCTATTTCTTGAGGGGCAACTGCTACAGTTGCAGGTATGTCCAGGAGTCAGGGAAAGGACCCATCTGGGCACTGGATATGGAGATGAGAAAGCAGTGGTACAGATTTCTTGATGATTCTCATAGGCAACTGGGCTGAACACACCCATTTTCAGGGATAGCAGCCACAACCTTGAAAGCATGTTCTAGTCACTGCTATCTAGCACATTGTAGGTGACCAGTAAATATATGCTGAAGAATTTCAGGCAATTTCAAGGTTCATGACCCCCATACATTTAATAACTGAAAGTCAACCGAGTCTCCATTTAGTCACTACACAGAGCATTTAATGGAGGTTTTGGTGCCTCAGTCCTGGGAAGATGATTTGTCTCACTTGTCTTCTTTCCCCCTAAAAGACAGCCTTCCTATGCATGCTCTTGTGACCTCAGTTTTAAATCTCTAGTGAAAACAGGAAGGAAGCATTTTTTGGATTTTCTTTCCCTGCCAACTCACAGTTGCCAATCAGGTTGCCATTTTGGATTACTCACTGATCTTTGAATTCCCATTTCATGCTTTGTGCTTTGTCTCTTGTTGGTTCTACAGGACTGTCAGAACCTATTTGCCAGCCTCACCCATTTCCTCCTTCAGAACTCTCCCGGCCTGCTCTTTCTCCTGCTCTGTATTCCATTCACTGCTCAGCCATTCTCACAGGCCTCAGCTATGACTGAAGAGTCCATGTGAACTAGGGAATTCAGCTCCATGAATTCAGCATATATTTCAGAGAGAAATCGCCACTCTTTCCTGAATCAATGAGGTTTTAAACATCAGAAGTCTGTTTCTCTATTAGTTTTCCTCAAATTCCAAATGGATTTCTTTTAAACAAAATCTCTGTGTAACTTCAAGCCATCAAATCACATTTGGGTAAATCTGCTTGAGGGAAGGGGTATTTGACTGACAGTCACTCATATAAATTTTGTTGTCTGAAAAAAAATTTTTTTTTTCTGACTAAGTAGGAAAGAAAATATATCATCTGATATAACTTTTGACCTACTCTTTTTTTTTTTCTGTTGAAGATTTCACAGTGAAAACATTTTAACAGATGTGTATTAATGGCCAAAAAAATTAGTGATTTCCTAAATGTTAGTAAAGTTTTAACATGAAAAAAAAATAGATTTCCTGAGATAGCAATTGAAAGTTTGAGGATAGAAATAATGTACTCAGTAAATAAATTTCACACGACCCAGCTAAGCACTCCTACAGACTATTCAGATCAATATTTGATGAGAATGTATCAAAGCAAACTTATTGCTATGAGGAGCCACTGCTGTCTTTTAATTGAAGTTAATGAAGCAAACATATTAGTGTAAAGCACTTGCTGGATGCATTTGAAATTTGTTCTAACCACTACTAGTGCTGCTAATGGAAAGTGATAATTACTGTCCATATAATTCTGAAATAATTAGGAAAATGGGCACTTTCAGAATCATCCTATTAAAATGTAGGCCTGATAACAGAAAAGTTTCTAGACGTGTGCTGACTTGAATCAGTGAAGATAAAAGTGACAGTGCCTTTTTACTTTACAACTGAAATCTCTCTTCTATCACATGCTGTAAAGCTTTAGTAGGACGAGAAACTTGGAAATCTTGCCAATGACAAGGTGTAAAAAAAAGCACAGGAAGTCAAGTGTGGGAGTGACAGAATTCCTCACATCCCATTAGGGTTAAAGGTACTGTCGTCATTCTGTAGCTCAAGCACCCCCTTGCTTCATCCACAGAAAGGAAGACCCAGCTCCCCCTAACCTGGATGGGTCTCTTGAATGCTCCCCTGTAGGCATCTACAGATCACAGCTTTGACAAGGACTTCCTAGGACTGAAGACGTTCAGAGCGCTTGACTGTATCTCTGAATAAATCAAGGTGGAAAATGGCAGCATCAGACAGGTGTGCCCCGCTCCTGCCTCAAGCCTGGACCAGCTGATTTGCAGTCGGTGTACTCTCTCAACTGCTACACTAGAGAATCCTAGATGCAGGGCATGTGAAAGAAAAGATGAATGGTTCCTGGAAGCACATAGTCAGCTGTGAGACAGGACTCCCTCCCATAAAAGAAGAGGGGATGCTTAAAGAAAAGGATCCTGGGACAGCAGTAATAAGGAGCAGACAACCTGATATGTAGACACGGTCTCTGTTGAGCAGGATGTATGCCTCTCTTCCCAGTCTATTTTCAGCGCCTTGAAAGTAATTTGTAATTGCAGCTTGTGTGATCTGGAAAAAAAAAAAAAAAAGAAGAAGAGCCTTACAAAAGATGGTCTGGCCTAGAAAATGTAGGGGAAGCCAGTCTCTTCAAAGTGAGTTTGCTGCTTGGGAAAGATCTCACACTTGCAATAAAGAGTGCTTATGACTTTCAGGAAAGCTCCACCCCAGATTTCCAGAAATGAAGGATTAAAGCACGCAATAGTCTTTGTACATTTCTTCTCAGGTCTGTGCAGACCTATCTGCTGAAGAAAGCAAAGTGGGGAATGAATGTGTCCATCTTAGAGATGAGGAGAGCACAGTTCAATGAGGCAAGATCTCTCCAAGCCCAGTGCTCAGGGTGGGGAGGCTGTGTCCCATCCCTTGTGCCCAACCATCCTATGAAATGGCTCTAGCTTGGATTCTCTACAGACTGGTGACAAGCATCCCCCACAAGAAAACTTGTTTTCAGGAAAAAAAAAGAGAGAGAGAGAGAGAGAAAGAGAGAGAAAACTGTTGCAGGCAACAGAAAATCTGTCTCAAGACTTTTGCGACCCCATGGACTGCAGCCTCCCAGGCTCCCCCGTTCATGGGATTTTCCAGGCAAGAATACTGGAGTGGGTTGCCATTTCCTTCTCCAGGGGATCTTCCCGACCCAGGGATTGAACCTGGGTCTCCCACATTGCAGGCAGATGCTTTACCCTCTAAACCACCAGGGAAGCCCCGTCTCAAGACTAATGCCTCTTTTAAAAATGCCACATCCTTCCTGTTGTCTCCTCCATGGTCCTCTTCCAGATGAAAGTCCAATCCTCTGAACCTGGCTCCTCCATACTTGAAATGTCACCACACTTAACCCCAAAGGGACTCTTCTGTCCAGCCCAGGCTGGCCTCTTCTTCAGCATTTGGACCCAAGTTTATTTTCAATACCACACTGTTTCTCATGCTAGTCCCTCCACTTGATAAGACCTCCCTTCCCTCATTGCTTTTGTTGTTCAGTGCTCAGTTGTGTCCAACTCTTTGCAACCCCATGGACTGCAGCACACCAAGCTTCCCTGTCCTTCACTATCGCCTGGACTTTGCTCAAACTCATGTCCATTGAGAGGCAGTGATGCCATCTAACCATCTTGTCCTCTGTCGTCCACTTCTTCTGCCTTCAATCTTTCCCAGCATCAGGTCTTTTCCAATAAGTTGGCTCTTTGCATCAGGTGGCCAGAGGATTGGAACTTCAACTTCAGCATCAGTCCTTCCAATGAATATGTAGGCTGATTTCTTTTAGGATTGACTGGTTTGATCTTGTTACTGTCCAGGGGACTCTCAAGAGTCTTCTCCAGCACCATAGTTTGAAAGCATTAATTCTTCAACTCTCAGCCTTCTTTATGGTCCATCTCTCATATCCATACACGATTACTGGAAAAACCATAGCTTGACTACATGGACCTTTGTCAGTAAAGTGATGTCTTGTTAGAAATGAATATTCTTGGGCCTTAGTCCAGACCTAATGAATCTGAGTCTCTGGGGGTACAGCCAGAAAACTGTGTTTTCAGAAATTTTTTATTGAAATATAGTTAATTTATAATGTTGTACTAGTTTCAGGGGTACATCAAAGTGATTAAATTACACATACACATACCTGTATTCTTCTTCAGATTCTTTTCCATTATAAGTTATTACAAGATATTGAGTATAGTTCCCTGTGCTGTATAGTAGGACTTTTTTGCTTATCTATTTTATTTTACATATAGTTGTATGTATATGTTAATCCCAAACTCCTAATTTATCTCTCCTCCCTTCCCCTTTGGTAACCATAATTTTTTTTCTATGTCTGTGAGTCTATTTCTGTTGCGATCTCTGTTTAATGAGCCATCCAAATAATTCTGATGCACATTTAAGTTTGAGAACCACTGGACAGGCCCTCCTAACAGTCTACGTGTTCTAGCTCATAGTATATGCTCAGGAAAGTTTTGATGAATGAATGAATGAATCAGTATTTTCTCATCCATGTGAAGCTTTTAGGATGTGTTGTTTGTTCTTGCTTGCTTTTTAAACACTATCACAATGGGTGACTGGTTTCCAGTCATTAGTTAGACCTTCTACTTATTTTTTTTTTACTTTTATTTATTTTTAATATAAATTTATTTATTTTAATTGGAGGTTAATTACTTTACAATATTGTATTGGCTTTGCCATACATCAACATGAATCCACCACGGGTGTACATGTGTTCCCCATCTTGAACCCCCTCCCACCTCCCTCCCCGTACCATCCCTCTGGGTCATCCCAGTGCACCAGCCCAAAGCATCCTGTATCCTGCATCGAACTATTTATGGTATTAGAAAACTTGAGATTACAGAGTTAAATTTATTTCTGTTTGCCACAACCATGAGGAACATAGCTCTTGCAACTACCAGGAGTATTTTGGGAACCTCTGCCATGGCTATAGGCCACAATTTTATAAACGTGGTATATTCCATTGCTACCTTCTCACAGGAAACAAGAATTTCAGAGAAGACCATGTTCTTGCACCTGCTGATAGCCTTTGAACTTTGCATGATTAAAAAAGAATACCGTCACTTAATTCTGAATGCCTCCAAGTCACCTTTGCTGATAAACCCTAGGTTTAAATCGTAAACAAATTAAAGAATAAAGATTTTTCTTTGGCACATTCTTTCAAGAATTTTATTGCTGTCTGTGAGCTACATGGTTCTTTTCAGGGGAAGCAATTCTCTGTGCACTGGCCTGAGCAGGGGTGTCCTGCACCTTGGCAAAGCCTAGTGGGAGTGTGTGAGAGACTGAGCTATCTCAATAGCCCAATGTTATGCTTTCAGCAAGCTTTTGAGAACAAAGTCTCTGTTTTTATTGCTCTCCCTGCCAGTGATCACGACTGGCTTCTTTCAGTGGGACATTCCATGCTTTTGTATTGAGTGCCAAAGTGGGCCATCCCCTGAGCACTCCAAGCTCCTCACAGAGCCCTAAAATGAGGCCATTCTTAAGGCCATTCTGCACACCCACATTTGCTGATAATTCTTTCCTACATCCCAAAGGAAGCAGTGACTATAAAGCCCCCCAAAAAACAAATATGTATGCTTTATTTTTACATTTAACAAGCTGTTACATTAAATGCTAGAGTAGGAGAAATATTTGCAAATGATAATGGGCTAATATCCAAAATATATAAACAGTTCATATAACTCAACATCAAACAAACAAACAACCCAGTTAAGAAAGGGACAGAAGGCCTGAATAGACTTTTTTTCCAAAGAAGACATAGAAATTGCTAACAGGCACAGGAAAAGATGTTCACCATTACTAGTCATCAGAGAAATGCAAATCAAAACCACAATGAAGTATCTCATTGAGGTATCTCATCTCACAGCTGTCAGAATGGCCATCATTATCAAAAAGACCTCAGATAACAAATGCTGATGATGATGTGGAGAAAAGGGAATGTTCCTACACTCTTGGTGGGAATATAAATTGGTGCAGACACTATGGAGAACAGTATGGAAGTTTCTACAGAAACTAAAAATAGAACTACCAAATGCCCCAGCAATCCCACTACTGTGTATATATTGGGAAAAAAATGAAAACTTTACTAATTAAAAAGGATACATGCACCCCAGTGTTCATAGAAGCATTATTGACAATTGCCAAGATATGGAAACAACCCAGGTGTCCCATTAATAGATGAATGGATAAATAAACAACCCAAGCGTCGTGTTAACAGATGAAAGGAATACTACTCAGCCATAAAGAAGAACAAAATAATACTATTTGCAACAACATGGATGGACTTAGAGGATAACACTAAGTGAAATAGGTCAGAAAGAGAAACACAAATACTGTATAATACCATTTATATTTGGAATCTAAAAAAATAAAACAGATTAGTGAATATAATAAAAACAAAGCAGACTCACAGATATAGAGAACAACCTAGTGGTTACCAATGTGGAGAGGGAAGGGGGAAGGGAAAAGTGGGGTAGGGGGTTAAGAGATACAAACTACTATGTATAAAATAACCTATAGGGATATGTTGTACAGTAAAGGAAAATAACCACTATTTTATAACTTTAAATCAAGTACAGTTTATAATAATATTGAACCATTATGTGTATACCTGTGACTAATATTATATTGCAAATTAACTAGATGTTAATAAAAAAGATGCTCAGTATTAATAGTCATTAGGTAAATGCAAGTTAAAACTATAATAAGATTTTTAAAAACTATAAATAATTGGTTTCTGGAAACTAGTTTTGCATTATAAGGTCGAAAAATTGTGCCACACTCAAACAAAAATAAAATTTATTTAAGGGAATGAACTGTGGTGTAAGATTGAACTATATAAAGCAGTTTCTGAATGCCAGTCTGCATTTCATCACAACACCTGGAGATTCATATTAAATATGCAATGTCACCTGGAGTGGCTCATTCAGTCCAGGAAAATTGTTATTTTTAACAACCTCCCCAGATAATTGCAATGTATTACTGGATTAGATGATGTTCATCTAATAATGTTCTTTCTTTCTGATGCAGAATCAGAGTCAATAATGCCCTGTGTTACCACACACTTCATGATTCATTAATATCCTCTCTCTCCTTCTATCTCATACACATGCACACACACATGCACACACTTTCATCCCAATAATGGAAGTAATAGCAGCTTAACATTTTACTGAACATCAGAAAACCTGGGTTATGGTCCCATCTCTGCCACATACTAGCTGTTATGTTGGATAAGCCATTAGCAGCCTCTTACCTTCAGATGCCTCATAAACAAAACAGTCTGTACTACTAAGTCCAATTGTGTGCTGGTGGAAAAAAAAAAAAGCTTGATTTGTAGTGTTTGTAGCATTTGCCAGTTTCCATGGAAGAAAGAATTTCAGCCACCATGGCCACTGTCAAGCTATCAAAGTGATGTCCCACAGCACCAATTTGTGAGAGCAGACTGTGTGCATCTCTTCCCAGCTGGCTCCAGCTCACCATTGACTAGATCCTTACTAATTTTAAACTTTTATATTCCATTTTGTGAAATTATTGAATTACTAATGTTAGCACCTTCTCTTTAAAGAAAAGGAAAGTCAGTCCTTGGTGCTGTGGGAAACAGCCTGAGCTTTGTAGTTAGACAGACATTTAAGCTACAGCTCTACCATTTAGAGCTATGTGACTTTCGACAAGATAATTAATGTATGGGCCCTGGTTTCCTCCTTTGGAAAACAAATTAACAAACACTCCTTTTTTTAGTGAAGGGTAAGGAGTTAATGTATGTAGAATGTCTACCGCACTTTTTGGTATCTCTAATATGCAAATAGGTTAACTCAGAGAAGAGAAAGCAAGGCAAAAGGAGTCCTAGCATTAGAAACACTAGTACCAGGCTGAAAAGTATTCCATTGTATGAATATACTGCATTTTCTTTATCCATGGATGGATCTGGAAGACACTGTGTTAAGTGAAGTGAGTCTCAGAAGGATAAATCCTGCATGATTCCACTTATATGGCATATCCAAAATAGTCAAACACAAAGAAGCAGAGAATAGAGTGGTGGTTGCCAGAGGCTGGAGGAGGAGGAAGTGGGGAGTTGCTGCTCAACAAGTAGAAAGTTACATTTGTACAAGATGAATAGCTTCTAGAGATCTACCAAATTGTAAGAGTACAACACTGTGTTGTTAAGAGGGTAGATCTCATGCTAAGAGTTCTTATGCCACAAAAAAGAGTTAAGAGACATCTTGAAATCTTTTCAAGATGATAGATATGTTTATTCCCTTGTTTATGGTGATGGTATCACAGGTATATGCATAAATTCAAACTCACCAAAATGTATACATTAAATATGATAACTTTTTGTATAGTAACTATACTTTAATAAAGTTTAAAAAACACCAGGACTTGGCAGGAAAAAATGTTAAAGGGAGAATATGAAAGAGAACTGGCTCACAGTAAAACCTGAGGTTAATATTAACCTCTACCAGTCTCTACCACTGGTTTATTGAGAGCCTGCCATGTTCTTAGAGTTGTGTTAAGAGCTTTACATGGATTATCTGATTTTAAAAGCATAGAAGGCTACAAATGTTAAAAATTGAACTGTCACTTTAAAAATATGATTTCAGTGTCTTAAAAGCTAGTTTCAGATTTGAACTTCTAAACAGAACAATTTTCAGGAGGATGAATCTAGAGAGGAACAAGGAAATGAAACCAACTTAACCATAGTCCAGAGATTTATACTTTGTATTCAAAACAATTCATTTGCAAAGTAATTCAGTGGACATCCACTATATGCAAGATACTGAACAAAGCAATGGGGAGGGGAAGAGGGATGTAAATTTGAATAATACAAGGCTTTTGTATTAGTGAAAGACAAGCTCAGGCATAAATCACATTGATTTAAGGCTGAGTCAAACCACCTCTTCTCATGGTCCCTTAGACTGGCTGGTTCTTAAACCATTCACCTGGCCCTCTTATTCCAGTCTTTTGTTCTAAACACAATGTGCTTTCTTTCGAAACTACATGAGGCATGTTTCAATGGATGTGTAGTGAAAAGATATCAGGGTCAAAAACTTTATTCTTATTCTATCAGCTATTTCAGCTGGGGCAAATTCCATCACTTTTATTTCCAGACTTTGTTTCATAGTCAAGGCTCAATAGATATTAGCTATTGTTTTGGTAACTTAATCAAATAAGTTGACACTGCTCCTGTAATAAGCAAATCCTAGTACACCTGATGGCTTAAACCTGATAGAAGCTTACTCACATAAATTCCAAAACAGGTCTTTCTGATTAACCAGTGGTTCTCTTTCACACGGTGATTCAGGGACCTAGGATCCTTTATTCTAGTGGATCTAACATTCTCAATAAATGCCTTCCAAGGTCATCAGCCTCTGTTCCTTCAATCAGGAGAGACAGAATTTAGACAATCGAGTGAGAAAGATTTTAGGGACCAGTCCTGGAAGGAGCACATATGACTTTCTCTGAGAATCCATTGGCTGGAACTCAGTTATATCACTACTCTGACTCCATGGCAGAGGGGAGGGATGGGAAATGTGGAAAAAAGAAGAAATGTTTTGGTGAATACCTAATCAGTCTCTACCACAGAAATGAAATGACTCTTTTTTATTCTACTCTGAAGATCTCATTAAACATAACATCATGTGATGTCAAGTCTATATGTTCACTTACTTATCAATCAATATTAACAGTACCAGAAACTTTCTAGGTGGCATAGCTTCTTTCGGGTACGAGTTTTCAAGACAGAGGGTTAGAAAAAATCTTTCTCTCCTGCCTTTGCCCTTGATGATTGTCTAACACTTGTTTCTGTCTCATATGCTGTTAATCAGGTTCTATTGCATGGTACTCCAGTTTGCATGGTCTGTGTGGAGCTGTAATGGTAACAATAAAACAAAATTTGAGAAACAAGCTAGACATCAAAAGTTAGAGATAAATCATGAATCAGTACTGATTTAATAGAAATACAGAGGGCAAGACAAATGTCAGAAGCTTAGAGAGGCAAAAATTAAAAATTTGCAAGTATGGAGAGTGGACAAAACCAGGCACCATATTTCAGGACAATAATTAGAGAGCAGAGGACTTGCAGGAACTATCCAATGTCTCAGAGGCAGAGCCAGAACAGAGCATTATTTTCATAAAGCAAAAGCAAAACACAACCAGAAGGATTAGCAGATTTGCTAGTGTCTGGTTTCCTGGGGGTTCATTCTCATAGCACTTTCTACTTTATTCATATGAATCATTACAATTTGTATTTTATGTGTATTTTTGGATTATTTGTTTAATGGATATCTTTCCAATTAGCCTGAAGATCATATGAAGGAGAGGACTTTATATTCATCAGTACTGAGCATAGTGCTTGACACATAGTAGTAACTGCTCAGTAAATACTTGGATGGATTGATGGATGGATGGAAACAGCTCTACTATTACCTTACTTCAACTAAAAATTGAGAGACCTAGAAGGTATCTCAATCTTTACAATTTCTTTCTACTTAAAAAAATGTTTTTTTTTTTTTTCTCTTGTCTCCACTTTCCTCTCCTATTTCATTTCTCATAACTTACAGCTTTGTTTACTCCCCTTCATAGGCTTCTCTTTGTCTGCTCATCTCCAATTAGTGGTTCTGATCTTAGGCCACTATTTATGTGTTCTCTATGCTTTCCTGAGATGGTCTCCTCCAACCCAATCAGCTGTTTATGACTTTGACGACTCCTTACACTTAGCCAAAGCCTTGCCCTAAAGTTTCAGATGTGAACTGATGGGCATCTTCTTTTTGAGTCTCAAAGGAACATTTCATGCAAAAATGGGCTCAATAAAGGACAGAAACGGTATGGACCTAACAGAAGCAAAAGATATTAAGAAGAGGTAGCAAGAATACACAGAAGAACTATGTAAAAAAGGCCTCAGTGATCCATAAAACCATGATGGTGTGATCACTTACCTAAAGCCAGACATCCTGGAGTGTGAACTCAAGTGGTCCTTAGGAAGCATTACTATGAACACAGTTAGTGGAGGTGATGGAATTCCAGCTGAGCTAAATAAAAATCCTAAAAGATGATTCTGTTAAAGTGCTACAGTCAATATATCACCAAATTTGGAAAACTCAGAAATGGCCACAAGACTGGTAGCAATCAGTTCTCGTTCCAATCCAAAAGAAGGGCAATGACAAAGAATGTTTAAACTATTGAACAATAACACTCATTTCACATACTAGTAAGGTAATGCTCAAAATCCTTCAAGCTAGGTTTCAGCAGTATGGGAACCGAGAACTTCCAGATGTACAAGCTGGATTTAGAAAAGGCAGAGGAACCAGAGATCAAATTGCCAACCTCTGTTGGATCATAGAAAAAGCAAGATAATTCCAGAAAAACATCTACTTCTGGTTCATTGACTATGTTAAAGCCTTTGATTGTGGGCATCACAACAAACTGAGGAAAACACTTAAAGAGATGGGAATCCCAGACCACCTTACCTGTCTCCTGAGAAATCTCTATGCAGGTCAAGAAGCAACAGCTAGAACTGGACATGGAACAACGAACTGGTTCAAAATTGGAAAAGGAGTACATCAAGGCTGTATATTATCACCCTGATTATTTAACTTACATGCAGAGTACATCATGAGAAATGCTGGGCTGGAGGAAGCTCAAGCTGGGATCAAGATTTCCGGGAGAAATATCAATAACTTCAGATATGCGATGACACCACCCTTATGGAAGAAAGTGAAGAAGAACTAAAGAGCCTCATGATGAAGATGAAAGAAAAGAGTGAAAAAGCTGGCTTAAAACTCAACATTCAAAAAACAAAGATCAAGGCATCTCGTCCCATCACTTCATGGCAAATAGATGGGGAAACAATGGAAACAGTGACAGATTTTCTTTTAATGGGCTCAAAAACCCCTGCAGATGGCGACTGCAGCCATGAAATTAAAAGATGCTTACTCCTTGGAAGTAAAACTATGACAAACCTACATAGTGTATTGAAAAACAGAGACATTACTTTGCCAACAAAGATCTGTCTATTCAAAGCTATGTTTTTTCCTGTAGTCATGTATGGACCTGAGAGCTGAATCACAAAGAAAGCTGAGCACCAAAGAATTGATGCTCTCAAACTGTGGTGCTGGAGAAGAAATCTTGAGGGTCCCATGGACAGCAAGAACAGATCAGTCCATCCTAAAGGAAATCAAGCCTGAATATTCATTGAAAGGACTGATGTTGAATCATTAATACTTTAGCCACTTGGTGAGAAGACATGACTCATTGGAAAAGACCCTGAAGCTGGGAAATATTGAGGGCAGGAGGAGAAAAAGTGGCAGAGGATGAGATGGTTGGATGCTATCATACACTCAACGGACATGAGTTTGAGCAGACTCTTGGAGATAGTGAAGGACAGAGAAGCCTGGTGTGTTGCAGTCCATGGGGTCTCAAGGAGTCAAACACAACTGAGCGACTGAACAACAACAAAAAAAACAACAAACTAATCATATTTTCTTGAAAATTTGCTTCTATTCTTGTGTTCTCAATCTGTGTTTTTAATATGTGGAAGTGTGTTTCCCCCCTGTACAAATAGCTATCATAGCACTCAGCACATTCTGTCAAAAATTTGCCTCCTCCTATAAGCAGTTAATGTTTACTGTTGGCAATGGAACCCCACTCCAGTACTCTTGGGAAAATCCCATGGACAGAGGAGCCTGGTGGGCTATAGTCCATGGGGTCGCTAAGAGTTGGACACGACTGAGAGACTTCACTTTAACTTTTCACTTTCATGCACTGGAGAAGGAAATGGCAACCCACTCTGGTACTCTTGCCTGGAAAATCCCAGGGACGGTGGAGCCTGGTGGGCTGCCATTTATGGGGTCGCACAGAGTCAGACATGACTGAAGCGACTTAGCAGCAGCAGCAGCATAAACAGTTAATAATTTTTAGAACAAGAACTGGTTCCTAATTTATCTTTGTGCTGTCAAGATCAAGCATGGTATATATAACATAGAGCTGGTATTTGCTGAAGCAAGTTCATGTATGTATATTATAGTTACCCCTCCACATTCCTTGACTTAACCCCCTGAAGCTATATTTGATTTCTCTCAGTTTTGTGATTATGACAATTAACCACAAAATGCCATGGATTCCACCTCTAAAGTATCTTATAGGCCCCAACTTTCCAATCATTCTGCTCTTATCCAGAGTCCTTCACCTAAACTATTGTAATGGCCTCTTAACTACCATGATTAAATATGATTTTGTCTCAGTAATATAACCTACAAAAGCTTCCTTTCCTCCACTCTTATTTAACAGATGTTTATTGAACGACTACTATTTACCATGCAGTTTTATAAACACTGAAGATATGATGGTGAACAAGACCAGAATACCTTCTCAGGGAGATTTTTTGTTTGAATGGGGGACACCTAAAATTAATCAATAGCCAGATATATCATAAATTATAAGTTTTTTTCCAGCCTTCAGTTCAGTTCAGTTATTCAGTTGTGTCCAACTCTTTGCCACCCCATGGACTGCAACATGCCAGGCTTCCCTGTCCATCACCAACTCCCAGAGCTTGCTCAAACTCATGTCCATCAAGTCAATGATGCCATCCAACCATCTCATCCTCTGTCGTCCCCTTCTCCTCCCGCCTTCAATCTTTCCCAGCATCAGGGTCTTTTCAAAATGAGTCAGTTCTTTGCATCAGGTGCCAAAGTATTGGAGTTTCAGCATCAGTCCTTCCAATGAATATTCAGGACTGATTTCCTTTAGGATGGACTGGTTGGATCTCCTTATTGAGATATAGTTGACATATAACCTTCTGTATGTTTAAGGCACACAACATGATGATTTGATATTGTTATATATTGTGAAATGATGACCACAATATGGTTAGTTAACACATGCATCACCATACATAGTTAACAAGTTTAGTGAAGTGTTAACTATAGTTACTATGCTGCATATTAGATCCCCAGAATTTATACATCTTGTGACTGGAAGTGTGTACTCTTTGCCCATCTTCACCAATTTCCCCCATTCTCCCACCACTGGAAATCAGGCTACTCTATGTTTCTATGTCTAGTTTTAAGATTTCACATGTAAGTGAGATCACACAGAATTTATCTTCCTCTAATTTATTTCACTTAGTGTAATATCCTCAATTTTCATCCATGTTGTCCCAAATGATAGAATTATCTTCTGAATCATATTTTTATGGCTGAGTAATATCCCATTGTATATATCATACTATTTTAAAAATCTATTCATCCATTGATGGACACTTAAGTTGTTTCCATAGTCTTGCTACAGTGTATAACACTGCTATGAACATGGTGGGAGTGCAGATATCACTTCCAGATAGTGGTCTCATTTCCTTGAGATAGCTACCCAGAAGTGGGACTGCTGGATCATGTCATTGTTCTATTATTCATTTTTTTAGAGGAACCTCCATATTGATTTCCATAGTGGCTGCACCAATTTACAGTCCCACCAACAGTGCACAAGACTTCCTTTTCTCCACATCCTTCCTAACATTTGTTATTTCTTTATTTTGGCCATGCTGTATGGATTGTGGGATCTTAGTTCCCCAACCAGGGATCAAACCCATGCTTCCTGCAATGGAAGTGCAGATTGTTAACCACTGGACAACCAGAGAAGTCCCCACCAGTTGTTAATATTTCTTGTCTTTTTGATGATGGCCATTCTAACAGATGTGAAGTGAGATCTCATTGTGATTTTGATTTACATTTCTCTAATAATTAGCTATGTAGAGCATCTTTTCATGTATCTATTGGCCACCTATATATCCTCTTTGGAAAAAAATATCTATTTGGTTTCTCTGACCATTCTTTAAACAAGATAATTTTTGCCACTGAGCTGTATGAGTTCCTTAAAGATTTTGGATGGTACCCCATATTAGATGTATGATTTGCAAATATTTTCTCCCATAGTTGCCTTTTCATTTTGTTGATCATTTCTTTTTTGTGTGCAGGAGCCCTTTAGTTTCATGACATCCCAGTTTATTTTTGCATTTTTTGCTTGTGCTATATCATATATTTTTAAAATGTTAAGTGCTAGGAAGAGAAAATAAAGCAGGGTAAGTGGATAGAAAGGTCCCTTGAAATTTGAGTTAGGAGATATTTATATTGGTTAGCCAGGTGAGGTGTGTTTGAAGAGGTAACATTTGAATAAAATACTGGGTTTGATTCAAAAGGTTCAATTGGGGTTTTTTCACAACAGCTATAGAGCAGCTCAAATGAGCTTCTTTGGCCAACCCAGTAAAAAGAATACATCATGTGAAAAATTCTGGAAAAAGAATCAAACACAGAGGGAACTGCAACTGTAAATGCCCTTTGTGGGAGGTTACTTCATGTAAGTCATGTGCCTGACATGCAGTAAGCAAGATGTCAGGAATCAGAATGATGTAAGTCTTTAGAGATGGTGGTATAGGCAATTGAATTTTTATTCTAATCATGATTGTAGTTATTATAAAATTAAGAGCAGTAGAGTGCTATGATTTGATCTAATCATTCAAAGATGGCTGTGTTCACTGGTGGCTCAGACGGTAAAGCGTCTGTCTGCAATGCAGAAGGCCTGGGTTCCATCCCTGGGTTGGGAAGATTCCCTGGAGAAGGAAATGGCAGCCCTCTCCAGTACTCTTGCCTGGAAAAACCCATGGATAGAGGAGGCTGGTAGGCTACAGTCCATGGGGTGGCAAAGAGTAGGACACACATTCACTTTCACTTATACTTTCAAGGGTGTCTATCAATCAGCCACAGACACAATAATACTGAAAAACAGACTATTCTAAAACTCAGGAGCACACAATATTTAGCATTGTTTTCCTTAAGCATCTAGATGGAATCTATAACCCTGAGTGTGGATGAAGTGATTCCCAAATAATCTTCCAGACCCAGATATGGTCATGTCTGTTTCTGGTCTTTGCAGTGTCATCTCCTATGTGTCTCTCAGATCCTTATACTTTATGTGAAAAAGGACTCTCTTCACAGCCTCAACATGTGCCTGCATTTGCATCCCTCCTCAACGTTGTTCATGTTATTCTTTTTACTTGAAATGTCCTTTTGTTCATTTTTTTTCTAGTTGAAATTCTCTTTTTGCAAGACTAAACTCATAATACATTTTCTCCATGAAGATTTCAACAATATCTAGAATTGATATTTGATTGAACAATTGATTTGACAGTTACACTCACTGTGAAATGATCACCACTAATCTAGTCACTATCCATCACCCCAAGGTTACACACTCTTTCTTGTGATGAGAGTCTTTAAAATTCACTCTCTTAGCAACTTTTAAATATGAAATGCAATATTATTGACTATTGTTCCCATGCTGTACATTACATCTCCAAGATTTACTTATTTTATAACCGAAAGTTTGTACTTCCTGATTCCCTTCACCCATCTTGCCAATCTCCCAACTTCCTTCCCCTTTGGCAGCTATTATATTAATCTATTCTCTGCATTTGTGAGTTTTGTTTTGTTTGTTCTTTGTTTGTTTTTTAGATTTCACATCTAAGTGAAATCACAAGGTATTTGTCTTTCTATGAATTATTTTACTTAGCATAATGCTCTCAAGGTCCACCTATGTTGTCTCAAATGGCAAGACTTCATTCTTTCTATGGCTGAATAATATTCCACTTTATGTGTATACAACTTCATCTATCCATATATTCTTCATCTATTCATCTATTAATGGACACCTAGGTTGTTTCCATATCTTGGCTACTGTAAATAGTACTGCAATTAACCTAGGTAGGAGGGCAGCTGTATTTTCAAATTGGTATTTTCTTTCTTGTCAAGTAAATACCCAGAAGTGTAATTGCTGGATCATATGGTGGCTCTACTTTAATTTTTTGAGAAGCTTCCATACTGTTTTCCATAGTGACTACACCAATTTACATTTCCACCAATAGTGAACGAAGGTTCCCTTCCCTCCACATCCTTGCCAATATTTCTTTTTTTTTTTTTTTTTTGTCATTTTGATAATAGTCATTCTGACAGGTGTGAAGTGACATCTCATTTTGGTTTTGATTTGCATTTCCCTATGATGAGTGATGTTGAGAATCTTTTCAAGTGCCTTCTGGCCATTTGTATGTCTCCTTTGGAAAAATATGTATAAAGATCCTCTGACCATTTTTAAATCAGATTATACAATCGATAATTTTTCTTCTCCCCTATTCTCTTGCATATTTATGTTTTCCTACATAGTCAGCATTCAGGTTGCATGACATGGAATACAGAATACTTCTCTGACATTTTTTTCAGTTTTATTGAAATATAATTGACAAATGCAGTTTAAAGATATTTAAACTGTATAATGTTACACTGAGATTTTTAAGAATACTATTGAAACACTGAAAATTGTAAATTATCTACCATTTCTCTGAATCAAATTAGTGTCTCAGTGAGTAGCTAGTAAGTTGGAAAGCAAACTGTTGGGGCCTTGTCATAGTGCTAGGAATTGCATTCTCTTTGGGGAAGGGGGTATTGAGCCATCTGCTCCAGTTTAGCAGTGAAAGAAGAACATAAGTTAGAAGGGCACTTCAAAGAAGGGAACAATTGCTTGACAATAAAAACTTGTGAAAGATGTATTTTAAAAGACATTTCAAGACAAGTGGAAATTTTCTTCAGTCCAGTGAAGTCGCTCAGTTGTGACTACATTTTTGCGACCCCATGGACTGCAGCACGCCAAGCTTCCCTGTCCATCATTACCTCCCAGAGCTTACTCACACTCATGTCCATAGAGTCCATGATGCCATTCAACCATATCATCCTCTGTTGTCCCCTTCTCCCCCTGCCTTCAATCTTTTCCAGCATCAGGGTCTTTCTAATGAGTCAGTTCTTCCCATCAGGTGGCCAAAGTATTGGAGTTTCAGCATCAGCATCAATCCTTCCAATGAATATTTAGGACTGATTTAATTTAGGACTGACTGATCAGATCTCCCTGTAGTCTAAGGGACTCTTAAGAGTCTTCTCCAATACCACAGTTCAAAAGCATCAATTCCTCAGCTCTCAGGTTTTCTTTATAGTCCAACTCTCACATCCATACATGACTACAGGAAAAACCATGGCTTTAATTATATGGACCTTTGCTGGCAAAGTAATGTCTCTGCTTTTTAATATGCTGTCTAGGTTAATATGCTTTCCTTCCAAGGGGCAAGTGGATTTTAATTTCATGGCTGCAGTCACCATCTGCAGTGATTTTGGAGTCCAAAAAATAAAGTCTATCATTGTTTCCATTGTTTCCCCATCTATTTGCCATGAAGTGATGGGGGTTGAATCATTCTACGAAGACCTACAAGACCTTCTAGAACTAACACCCCAAAAAGTGTCCTTTTCATTATAGGGGACTGGAATGCAAATGTAGGAATTCAAGAGATACCTGGAATAACAGGCAAATTTGCCCTTGGATTACAAAATGAAGCAGGTCAAAGGCTAACAAAGTTTTTCCAAGAGAATGCACTGGTCATAGCAAACACCCTCTTTCAACAACACAAGAGAAGACCCTACACATGGACATCACCAGATGGTCAACACTGAAATCGGATTGATTATATTATTTGCAGCCAAGATGGAGAAGCTCTATACAGTCAGCAAAAAGAACATTGGGAGCTGCCTGTGGCTCAGATCATGAACTCCTTATTGCCAAATTCAGACTTAAACTGAAGAAAGTAGGGAAAACCACTAGACCATTCAGGTATCACCAAAATCAAATCTTTTGTGATTATACAGTGGAAGTGACAAATAGATCCAGGGGATTAGATCTTATAGACAGAGTGTCTGAAGAACTATGAAGAACTATGGAGGGAGGTTTGTGACACTGTACAGGAGGCAGAGATCAAGACCATTCCCAAGAAAAAGAAAGGCAAAAAGGCAAAATTGCTGTCTGAGGAGGTCTTACAAATAGTTGTGAAAAGAATTGAAGTGAAAACCAAAGGAGAAAAGGAAAGATATACCCATTTGAATGCAGAGCTCCGAAGATGAGCAAGGCGAGATAAAAAAAGCCTTCCTCAGTGATCAATGCAAAGAAATAGTGGAAAACAATAGAATGGAAAAGGCTAGAAATCTCTTCAAGAAAATTAGAGATACTAAGGGAACATTTCATGCAAAGATGGGCTCAATAAAGGACAGAAATGGTATGGACCAAACAGAAATAGAAGATATTCAGAAGAGGTGGCAAGAATACACAGAAGAACTATATAGAAATGATCTTCATGACCCAGATAATCACAATGGTATGGTCTCTCATCTAGAGCAAGACATTCTGGAATGTGAAGTCAAGTTGGCCTTCAGAAGCATCATTATAAACAAAGCTAGTGAAGGTGATGTTATTCCAGTTGAGTTATTTAAAATCCTAAAAGATGATGCTGTGAAAGTGTTGCATTCAATATGCCAGCAAATTTGAAAGTGTCAGTGGCCACAAAACTGGAAAAGTTCAGTTTTCATTCCAATCCCAAAGAAAGGCAATGCCAAAGAATGCTCAAACTACCACACAATTGCACTCATCTCATACGCTAGTAAAGTAATGCTCAAAATTCTCAAGCCAGGCTTCAACAGTACATGAACCATGAACTTCCAGATGTTCAAGCTGGTTTTAGAAAAGGCAGAAGAACCAGAGATAAAATTGCCAACATCCTTTGGATTATTGAAAAAGCAAGAGAGTTCCAGAAAAACATCTATTTCTGCTTTATTGACTATGCCAAAGCATTTGACTGTGTGGATTACCACAAACTATGGAAAATTTTTAAAGTGATGGGAATACCAGACCAGCCCACCTGCCTCTTGAGAAGTCTGTATGCAGGTCAAGAAGCAAGAGTTAGAACTGGACATGGAACAACAGACTGTTTCCAAATAGGGAAAGGAGAACGTCAAGACTGTATATTGTCACCCTGCTTATTTAACTTATATGCAGAGTACCTCAAAGAAACCCTGGGCTGGATTAAGCACAAGCTGGAATCAAGATTGCCAGGAGAAATATCGATAACCTCAGATATGCAGATGACACCACCCTTATGGCAGAAAGTGACGAAGAACTAAAGAGCTGCTTGATGCAAGTGAAAGAGGAGAGTGAAAATGTTTGCTTAAAAATCAACATTCATAGATGTCAACTACAGAAAAAAAAGTATGAAAAATACAAACACATGGAAGCTAAACAACACGCTTATAAATAACCAATATTTCACAGAAGAAATTAAAAAACATATGTATAGAAACAAATGAAAATGAAAATACAACAACCCAAAACCTATGGGATTCAGTAAAAGAAGTACTAAGGGGAAGGTTCATAGCAATACAAGCCTACCTCAAGTAACAGAAGATAAATCAAATAAATAACCTAACTCTACACCTAAAGTAACTAGAAAAGGAAGAAATGAAGAACCCCAGTGTTAGTAGAAGGAAAGATATCACAAAAATTAGGGCAGAAATAAATGCAAAAGAAACAAAAGAGACCATAGCAAAAATCAACAAAGCTAAAAGTTGGTTCTTTGAGAGGATAAATAAAATAGACAAACCATTAGCCAGATTCAGCATGAAAAAAAGGAAATGAGTCAAATCAACAAAATTAGAAATGAAAATGGAGAAATCACAACAGACAACACAGAAATACAAAGGATCATAAGAGACTACTATCTTACATTGCATATATTGGCAACTATATGCCAACAAAATGGACAACTTGGAAGAAATGGACAAATTTTTACAAAACTATATCTTTCCAAAACTGAACCAGGAAAAATGGAAAATCTTAACAGACCCATCACAAGCATGGAAATCAAAACTGTAATCAGAAATCTTCCAGCAAACAAAAGCCCAGGACCAGATGGGTTCACAGCTGAATTCTAACAAAAATTTAGAGAAGAGCTAACACCTATCCTACTTAAACTCTTCCAGAACATTGCAGAGGAAGTTAAACTTGCAAACTCATTCTATAAGGCTATGATCACCCTAATACCAAAACCTGACAAAAGGTGCCACAAAAAAGAAATCTACAGGCCAGTATCACTGATGAACATAGGTGCAAAAATCCTTAACAAAATTCTAGCAAACAGAACTCAACAACATATTAAAAAAGATCATACATCATGACCATGTGGGCTTTATCCCAGGGATGCAAGGATTCACCAATATTTGCAAATCAATCAATGTAATACACCACATTAACAAATTAAGAGTAAAAAACATAAGATTATCTCAATAGATACAGAGAAAGCCTTTGACAAAATTCAACATCAATTTATGATAAAAACCCTCCAGAAAGCAGGAATAGAAGGAATATACCTCAACATAATAAAAGCTATATATGACAAACCCACAGCAAACTTTATCCTCAATGGTGAAAAATTGAAAGCATTTCCTCTAAAATCAGGAACAAGACAAGGATGCCCACTCTCACCAATATTATTCAACATAGTTTTGGAAGTTTTGGCCACAGCAATCAGAGCAGAAAAAGAAATAAAAGGAATCCAGTTTGGAAAAGAAGAAGTAAAATTCTCACTGTTTGCAGATGACATGATCCTGTACACAGAAAACCCTAAAGATTTCATGAGAGAATTACTAGAGCTAATTAATGAATACAGTAAAGTTGCAGGATATAAAATCAACACACAGAAATCCCTTGAATTCCTATACACTAACAATGAGAAAACAGAAAGAAAAATTAAGGAAACAATTCCATTCACCACTGCAACAAAACACTGATGAAAGAAACCAAAGAGGACACAAATAGATGGAGAAATATACCCTGTTCATGGATTGGAAGAATCAATATAGTCAAAATGAGTGTACTACCCAAAGCAATCTATAGATTCAATGCAATCCCTATCAAGCTACCAACGGTATTTTTCAGAGAATTAGAACAAATTTCAAAATCTGTATGGAACTACAAAAAACCTGGAATAGCCAAAGAAATCTTGAGAAAGAAGAATGGAACTCGAGGAATCAACCTGCCTGACTTCAGGCTATACAACATAGCAACAGTCTTCAAGACAGTATAGTAGTGACACAAAGACAGAAACATAGATCAATGGAATAAAATAGAAAGCCCAGAGATAAATCCACACACCTATGGACACCTTATCTTTGACAAAGGAGGCAAGAGTGTACAATGGAAAAAAGACTATCTTTAGCAAGTGGTGCTGGGAAAACTGGTCAACTACTTGTAAAAGAATGAAACTAGAATACTTTCTAACACCATACACAAAAATAAATTCAAAATGGATTAAAGATCTAAACATAAGACGAGAAACTATAAAACTCTTAGAGGAGAACATAGGCAAAAGACTCTCCGACATAAATCACAGCAGGATCCTCCATGACCCACCTTCCAGAATATTGGAAATAAAAGCAAAAATAAACAAATGGGACCTAATTAAAATTAAAAGCTTCTGCACAACAATGGAAACTCTAAGCAAGGTGAAAAGATAACTTTCAAATGGGAGAAAATAATAACAAATGAAGCAACTGACAGAGAATTAATCTCAAAAATATACAAGCAGCTCCTACAGATCAATTCCAGAAAAATAAGTATCCCAATCAAAAAATGGGCCAAAGCACTAAACAGACATTTCTCCAAAGAAGACATACAAAGGGCTAACAAACATATGAAAAGATGCTCAACATCATTCATTATCAGAGAAATGCAAATCAAAACCACAATGAGGTATCATCTCACACCAGTCAGAATGGCTGCTATCCAAAAGTCTACAAACAATAAATTCTGGAGAGGGTGCAGAGAAAAAGGAATCCTCTTACCCTGTTGGTGGGAATGCAAACTAGTACAGCCACTATGGAGAACAGTGTGGAGATTCCTTAAAACACTGGAAATAGAACTGCCATATGACCCAGCAATCCCACTGTTGGGCATACACACTGAGGAAACCAGAATTGAAAGAGACACGTGTATCCCAATGTTCATCGAAGCACTGTTTACAATAGCCAGGACATGGAAGCAACCTAGATGTCCATCAGCAGATGAATGGATAAGAAATCTGTCATACATATACACAATGGAATATTACTCAGATATTAAAAAGAATGCATTTGAATCAGTTATAATGAGGTGATTGAAACTGGAGCCTATTATACAGAGCGAAGTAAGTCAGAAAGAAAAACTCCAATACAGTATATTAATGCATATATATGGAATTTAGAAAGATGGTAATGATGACCCTATATGCAAGACAGCAAAAGAGAAGATCTACACCCATGGTGGATTCATGCTGATGTATGGCAAAACCAATACAATATTGTAAAGTAAAAAAATAATAAATAAATATATATAAAAAAAGAACAGACTGTTGGACTCTGGGAGAAGGTGAGGGTGGGATGATTTGAGAGAATAGCATTGAAATATGTATATTATAATATGTGAAACAGATCTCCAATCCAGGGTGCTCTGGGCTGGTGCCCTGGGATGACCCTGAGAGATGGGATGCGGACGGAGGTGGGAGGGAGGGTCAGGATGGGGAACACATGTACACCTATGGCTGATTCATGTGAATGCATGGCAAAACACCACAGTATTTTAAAGTAATTAGCCTCCAATTAAAATAAAAAAAAAATGAGGAAAAAAAATCAGCATTCAAAAAACTAAGATCATGGCATCTGGTCCCATCACTTCGTGGCAAATAGATAGGGAAATGGGAAACAGTGGCAGACTTTATTTTGGGGGCTCCAAAATCACTGCAGATGGTGATTGCAGCCATGAAATTAAAAGACGCTTACTCCTTGGAAGGAAAGACTTGACCAACCTAGATAGTATATTAAAAAGCAGATATTACTTTGCCAACAAAGGTCCATCTAGTCAAGGCTATGGTTTTTCCAGTAGTCATGTTTGAATGTGACAGTTGGACTATAAAGAAAGCTGAGTGCTGAAGAACTGATGCTTTTGAACTGTGGTGTTGGAGAAAACTCTTGAGAGTCCCTTGGACTGCAAGGAGATCCAACCAGTCAGTAGTAAAGGGAGTAAGTCCTGAATATTCATTGGAAGGACTGATGTTGAAGCTGAAACTCCAATACTTTGATCACCTGATGGGAAGAGCTGACTCATTTGGAAAGACCCTGATGCTGGGAAAGATTGAAGGCGGGAGGAGAAGGGGATGACAGAGGATGAGATGGTTGGAAAGCATCACTGACTCAGTGAACATGCTGCTGCTGCTAAGTCGCTTCAGTCATGTCCAACTCTGTGCGACCCCATAGAAGGCAGCCCATCAGGCTCCCCCGTCCCTGGGATTCTCCAGGCAAGAACACTTGAGTGGGTTACAATTTCCTTCTCCAATGCATGAAAGTGAAAAGTGGAAGTGAAGTTGCTTAGTCGTGTCCAACTCCTAGTGACTCCATGGACTGCAGCCTACCAGGCTCCTCTGTCTATGGGAGTTTCCAGGCAAGAGTACTGTAGTGGGTTGCCATTGCCTTCTTGGACTCAATAGATATGAGTTTGAGTAAACTCTGGGAATTGGTGATGGACAGGGAGGCCTGGTGTGTTGCATTCCACGGGGTCGCAAGGAGTCGGACACGACTGAGCAACTGAACTGAAGTGAAGGCAACATTTCATACAAATGGACACAATAAATAAATTCTTTAGCTGAAATAAAATGCCAAATTTAAATTATAATGTAAGTTGTTTCGGGATATTTTAGTGATTTTTTGGTGGTTTAAGTAAACATGCGTGCATTTTATTCAAAACATAAAATTGATTTCATGCTGATGTTTATTTTTACTGAGTTATTTTACAATGAAGAGGAGAAAACACTGCACAGACAGGCAAGACAACTAACTTCTTGTTCCAGCACTGCCATGAAGAAATATATGATACCGGGCAAATTAGTTATATATATATTCATCTCTCCATCCAGTACCTACACTATGTGTGTGCTCAGTCACTCAGTCATCTCTGACTGTCTGCAACCCCATGGATTGTAACCCACCAGGCTTCTCTGTCCATGGGATTATCCTGGTGAGAATACTGGAGTGGGTTGCCATGCCCTCCTCCAAGGGATCTTCCTGACCGAGGGATTGAACCCATGTTCCCTGTGGCTCCTGCATTGGCAGGCAGATTCTTTACCACTGAGCCACTTGGGAAGCCCTACCTACACTGTATGGTATTAGTAACAACAATGCTGCAGAAATTGCATTGCTTACAATCCTTTTGTTTGTACTCAGCTTAAGAAAAAAGGGAGACATTATTAGAATACTAGGGAGTCTCATGCAGCAAAGGTAGAAGAACAAATCACCAGGAATTGACAATGAAGAGCAAAGGGCAATGAAAAGCTGGCTTCCCTGTTTATTGTTCTTGAGATTCCCAATATGAGAAAATCAGCCACCACAACAAAAAAGACAAATCAAAAACAGTATATGCTTGACAGGGCTAAAAGGGAAGTTGTTCATTTAGGTAAGACAAGGCTGGGGATTTTACTGGTGGTCCAGTGGTCAAGACTTCACCTTGAAATACAAGAAGTGTGGGCTCAATCCCTGGTCAGGAAGCTAAGATCCTGCAGGTCTCAGGGCCATAAAACAAAACAGGAAACAGAAGCAAAACTCTAACAAATTCAATAAGACTTTTAAAATGGTCTACATCAAAAACATCTTTTTACAAAATAGTCAAGACAAGGCTGAAAGCAAAATATGGGAGAAGGTATTCTATTTCATGCAAATGGTTAACCAAAAGAGAGAAAAGGGGGTATACTTATAAGACACAAAGTATACCCTAAGTAAAAAGCTATCTCAAGAGACAAATAGGGAGGTGGTCCTAAGATGGATCTGGGAAGGGCATAAAACGGAGGTCCAACCGAGTCTGTGCCTCTGAGGACTACAAAGTATACCACAAAAGTATACCACAAAGTATAGGGTATACCACAAAGTATACCCTAAGTAAAAAGCTATCTCAAGAGACAAATAGGGAGGCGGTCCTAAGATGGATCTGGGAAGGGCACAAAACGGAGGTTGAACCGAGTCTGTGCCTCTGAGGACTACCTGAATACCTGAACCTGAGTGGCTTAGAGCTGGGAAGTGCATACAACCCAGGGCCGGCCTCAGACACTTCCCGGCAGAGCAACCTAGAGCCTAAGCAGTGTAGAAACGGAAAGCACACACGCCGTGAGCGGGGGCAACTCCAGTGTGGCCGAGACACTGCAAGCACACGCCAGTGTTATTTGTTTGCGGTGTTCCTCCCTCCCTACAGCACTACTGAACAAGTTAGCCTAAAAAAGTGTCCACCACTGCCCCCTTGTGTCAGGGAGGAAAATTAGACACTGAAGAGACGAGCAAACAGAAGAAGCTAAAACAGAGGGAACTTCCTTGGAAGTGACAGGTGCAATAGATTAAAACCCTGTAGTTAGTACCAACTACATAGGAAGGGGCCTATAGATCTTGAGAAATATAAGCCAGACCAAGGAACTATCGGAAAATGAACTGACCCCACACTGCCCACAACAACAACAAAGAAAGTCCTTTTTTTTTTACTATCATCTTTTAATTTTTTAAAATTTTCAAGTCCTCTATTACTCCTTTAATTTTCATTTTTATAACCTACCATTACTTTGCAAAAAAGAGGAGAGACCCTATTTTTTAAAGCAAATGTCGAATATATATTTTTTATAATTTTAGTGACTTTTTGTTGTTGTTAATATTGTATTTTTGAAAATCCAACTTTTACTCTAGGCTTTTAATCTTTGCTTTTTGGCATTTGTTATCAATTTTGTACCTTTAAGAACTCAATCTTCAGTACCCACTTTTACTTCAGAGCAGAATTACTGGGTGGATTGCTCTCTCCCCCTTTGGACTCTCCTTTTTCTCCACCAAGTCGCCTCTATCTCCTCCCTCCCCCTTCTCTTCTCTACCCAACTCTGTGAATCTCTTTGTGTGTTCCAGACGGTGGAGAACACTTAGGGAACTGAATACTAGCTGGCTCTGTCTCTCTCCTTTTAATTCCCCCTTTTCTCTTCCTGGCCACCTCTATCTCCTTCCTCCCTCTTCTCTTCTCTGTATAACTCCGAGAACATCTCTGAGTGGTCCAGACTGTGGAGTGCACATAAGGAAGTGATTACTGGTTAGCTTGCTCTCTCCTCTTTTGAGTCCACCTCATCTCATCCTGGTCATCTCTATCTCCCTCTTCCCTCATCTCTTCTCCATGTAACTCTGTGAACCTCTCTGGGTGTCCCTCACTGTGGAGAACCTTTTCATCTTTAACCTAGATGTTTTAACAACGGTGCTGCATAGATGGAGGTCTTGAGGCTACTGTAAAAATAAGACTGAAAATCAGAAGCAGGAGGCATAAGTCCAAATCCTGAGAACACCAGAGAACTCCTGACTCCAGGGAACATTAATTGACAGGAGCTCATCAAATGCCTCCATACCTACACTGAAACCAAGCACCACCCAAGGGCCAACAAGTTCCAGAGCAAGACATACCATGCAAATTTTCCAGCAACACAGGAACACAGCCCCAAGGTTCACTATACAGGCTGCCCAAAGTCACTCCAAACCCATTGACATCTCATAACTCATTACTGGACACTTCATTGCTCTCCAGAGAGAAGAAATCCAGATCCACCCACCAGAACACCGACACAAACGTCCCTAACCAGGAAACCTTGACAAGCCACCTTTACAACACCCACCCAGAGTGAGAAAACTACACAATAAAGAGAACTCCACAAACTGCCAGAATACAGAAAGGCCACCACAAACACAGCAATATAAACAAGATGAAGAGACAGAGGAATACCAAGCAGGTAAAGGAACAGGATAAATGCCCACCAAACCAAACAAAAGAGGAAGAGATAGAGAATCTACCTGATAAAGAATTCCAAATAATGATAGTGAAAATGATCCAAAATCTTGAAATCAAAATGGAATCACAGATAAATAGCCTGGAGACAAGGATTGAGAAGATGCAAGAAAGGTTTAACAAGGATCTAGAAGAAATAAAAAAGAGTCAATATATAATGAATAATGCAATAAATGAGATAAAAAACACTCTAGAGGGAACAAAGAGTAGAATAATGGAGGCAGAAGATAGGATTAGTGAATTAGAAGATAGAATGGTAGAAATAAATGAATCAGAGAGGGAAAAAGAAAAACGAATTAAAAGAAATGACAACCTCAGAGTCCTCCGGGACAATGTTAAATGCTCCAACATTCGAATCATAGGAGTCCCAGAAGAAGAAGACAAAAAGAAAGACCATGAGAATATACTTGAGGAGATAATAGTTGAAAACTTCCCTAAAATGGGGAAGGAAATAATCACCCAAGTCCAAGAAAACCAGAAAGTCCCAAACAGGATAAACCCAAGGGGAAACACCTCAAGACACATATTAATCAAATTAACAAAGATCAAACACAAAGAACAAATATTAAAAGCAGCAAAGGAAAAACAACAAATAACGCACAAGGGGTTTCCCATAAGGATAACAGCTGATCTTTCAATAGAAACTCTTCAGGCCAGGAAGGAATGGCAGGACATACTTAAAGTGATGAAAGAAAATAACCTACAGTCCAGATTACTGTACCCAGCAAGGATATCATTCAAATATGAAGGAGAAATCAAAAGCTTTACAGACAAGCAAAAGCTGAGAGAATTCAGCACCACCAAACCAGCTCTCCAACAAATGCTAAAGGATCTTCTCTAGACAGGAACCACACAAAGGGTTTATAAACTCAAACACAAAACAATAAAGTAAATGGCAATAGGATCATACTTATCAATAACTGTCTTAAACATAAATGGGTTGAATGCTCCAACCAAAAGACAAAGTCTGGCTGAATGGATACAGAAACAAGATCCCTATATATGTTGTCTACAAAAGACCCACCTCAAAACAAGGGACACATACAGACTGAAAGTGAAGGGCTGGAAAAAGTTATTTCATGCAAATAGAGACCAAAAGAAGGCAGGAGTAGCAATACTCATATCAGATAAAATACACTTTAAAACAAAGGCTGTGAAAAGAGACAAAGAAGGACGCTACATAATGATCAAAGGATCAATCCAAAAAGAAGATATAACAATTATAAATATATATGCACCCAACATAGAAGCACCACAATATGTAAGACAAATGCTAACAAGTATGAAAGGAGAAATTAACAATAACACAATAATAGTGGGAGACTTTAATATCCTACTCACACCTATGGATAGATCAACTAAACAGAAAATTAACAAGGAAACACAAACTTTAAATGATACAATAGACTAGTTAGACCTAACTTATATCTATAGGACGTTTCACCCCAAAACAATGAATATCACCTTTTTCTCAAGTGCACACGGAACCTTCTCCAGGATAAAGCACATCCTGGGCCATAAATCTAGCCTTGGTAAATTCAAAAAAGAAATTGAAATCACTCCAAGCATCTTTTCTGGCCATAATGCAGTAAGATTAGATCTCAATTACAGGGGAAAAACTATTAAAAATTCCAATATATGGAGGCTGAACAACACGCTGCTGAATAACCAACAAATCACAGAAAAAAATCAAAAAAGAAATCAAAATATGCATAGAAGCAAATGAAAATGAAAACACAACAACCCAAAACCTGTGGGACACTGTAAAGGCAGTGCTAAGGGGAAGGTGTATAGCAATACAGGCATACCTCAGGAAACAAGAAAAAAGTCAAATAAATAACCTAACTCTACACCTAAAGCAACTAGAAAAGGAAGAAATGAAGAACCCCAGGGTTAGCAGAAGGAAAGAGATCTTAAAAATTAGGACAGAAATAAATGCAAAAGAAACAAAAGAGACCATAGCAAAAATCAACAAAGCCAAAAGCTGGTTCTTTGAGAGGATAAATAAAATTGACAAACCATTAGCCAGACTCATCAAGAAACAAAGGGAGAAAAATCAAATCAATAAAATTAGAAATAAAAATGGAGAGATCACAACAGACAACACAGAAATACAAAGGATCATAAGAGACTACTATCAGCAACTATATGCCAATAAAATGGACAACTTGGAAGAAATAGACAAGTTCTTAGAAAAGTACAACTTTCCAAAACTGAACCAGGGAGAAATAGAAAATTTTAACAGACCCATCACAAGCACGGAAATTGAAACTGTAATCAGAAATCTTCCAGCAAACAAAAGCCCAGGTCCAGACAGCTTCACAGCTGAATTCTACCAAAAATTTAGAGAAGAGCTAACACCTATCCTACTCAAACTCTTCCAGAAAATTATAGAGGAAGGTAAACTTGCAAACTCATTCTATGAGGCCACACCACCCTAATACCAAAACCTGGCAAAGATGCCACAAAAAAAGAAAACTACAGGCCAATATCACTGATGAACATAGATGTAAAAATCCTTAGCAAAATTCTAGCAGTCAGAATCTAACAACACATTAAAAAGATCATACATCATGACCAAGTGGGCTTGATCCCAGGGAAGCAAGGAGTCTTCAATACCCACAAATCAATCAATGTAATACACCACATTAACAAATTGAAAAATAAAAGCCATATGATTATCTCAGTAGATGCAGAGAAAGTCTTTGACAAAATTCAACATCCATTTATGATAAAAACCGTCCAGAAAGCAGGAATAGAAGGAGCATACCTCAACATAATAAAAGCTATATATGACAAACCCACAGCAAACATTATCCTCAATGGTGAAAAATTGAAAGCATTTCCCCTAAAGTCAGGAACAAGGCAAAGGTGCCCACTTTCACCACTACTATTCAACATAGTTTTGGAAGTTTTGGTCACAACAATCAGAGCAGAAAAAGAAATAAAAGGAATCCAGATTGGAAAAGAAGAATTAAAACTCTCACTGTTTGCAGATGACATGATCCTCTACATAGAAAACCCTAAAGACTCCACCCAAAAATTACTAGAGCTAATCAATGAATATAGTAAAGTTGCAGGATATAAAATCAACACACAGAAATCCCTTGCATTCCTACACAATAATAATGAGAAAATAGAAAGAGAAATCAAGGAAACGATTCCATTCACCATTGCAATGAAAAGAATAAAATACTTAGGAATATATCTACCTAAAGAAAATAAAGGAATATATCTACATAAAGAAAATAAAGACCTATATATAGAAAACTATAAAACACTGGTGAAAGAAATCAAAGAGGACACAAAGAGATGGAGAAATATATCATGTTCATGGTTTGGAAGAATCAATGTAGTAAAAATGAATAAATTACCCAAAGCAATCTACAGATTCAGTGCAATCCCTATCAAGCTACCAATGGTATTTTTCACAGAGCTAGAACAAATAGTTTCACAATTTGTATGGAAATACAAAAAACCTCGAATAGCCAAAGCAATCTTGAGAAAGAAGAATGGAACTGGAGGAATCAACCTGCCTGACTTCAGGCTCTACTACAAAGCCACAGTCATCAAGACAGTATAGTACTGGCACAAAGACAGAAATATAGATCAATGGAACAAAATAGAAAGCCCAGAGACAAATCCACACACCTATGGACACCTTATCTTTGACAAAGGAGGCAAGAATATACAGTGGAGAAAAGACAATCTCTTTAACAAGTGGTGCTGGGAAAACTGGTCAACCACTTGTAAAATAATGAAACTAGAACACTTTCTAACACCATACACAGAATAAACTCAAAAGGGATTAAAGATTTCAACGTAAGACCAGAAACTATAAAACTCCTAGAGGAGAACATAGGCAAAACACTCTCCAACATACATCACAGCAGGATCCTCTATGACCCACCCCCAGAATATTGGAAATAAAAGCAAAAATAAATAAATGGGACTTAATTAAACTTAAAAGCTTCTGCACAACAAAGGAAACTCTAAGCAAGGTGAAAAAACAGCCTTCAGAATGGGAGAAAATAATAGCAGATGAGGCAACTGACAAAGAATTAATCTCAAAAATATACAAGCAACTCTTGCAGCTCAATTCCAGAAAAATAAACGACCCAATTGAAAAATGGGGCAAAGACCTAAACAGACATTTGTCCAAAGAAGACATACAGATGGCTAACAAACACATGAAAAGATGCTCAATATCACTCATTATCAGAGAAATGCAAATAAAAACCACAATGAGGTACCATCTCATACCAGTTAGAATGGCTGCGATCCAAAAATCTACAAGCAATAAATGCTGGAGAGGGTGTGGAGAAAAGGGAACCCTCTTACCCTTTTGGTGGGAATGCAAACTAGAACAGCCACTATGGAGAACAGTGTGGAGATTCCTTAAAACACTGGAAATAGAACGGCCATATGACCCAGCAATCCCACTGCTGGGCATACACACCTAGGAAACCAGAATTGAAAGAGACACGTGTACTCCAATGTTCATTGCAGCACTATTTTTAATAGCTAGGACATGGAAGCAACAATGGATAAGAAAGCTGTGATACATATACACAATGGAGTATTACTCAGCCATTAAAAAGAATACATTTGAATCATTTCTAATGAGGTAGATGAAACTGGAGCCTATTATACAGAGTGAAGTAAGCCAGAAAGAAAAACACCAATACAGTATACTAATGCATATATATGGAATTTAGAAAAATGGTAATGATAAGCCTATATGTGAGACAGCAAAAGAGACACAGTATAAAACAGTCTTATGGACTCTGTGGGAGAGGGCGAGGGTAGAATGATTTGGGAGAATGGCATTGAAATATGTATAATATCATATGTGAAATGAATTGCCAGTCCAGTTTCAATGCATGATACAGGATGCTCAGGACTGGTGCAGTGGAATGACCCAGAGGGATGGTATAGTGAGGGAGGTGGGAGGGGGGTTCAGGATGGGGAACACATGTACACTGTGGCAGATCCATGTTGATGTATGGCAAAACCAATACAATATTTTAAAGTAAAATAAAGTTTGGGGAAACTAAAAATAAATAAATAAAAATACTGTATGCTTATTAAAAAAGAGAAAGAGAGAGACAAATAAGGACATTATGTAATGATAAAAGTTTAACTCACCAGGAAAATATAACAAGGATCAGGGTTGGGTCATATAAGACAATGTAGCAGGTAGGATTCCCTGGTGGCTCAGATGGTAAAGAATCCTTCCTGCATATTGCAGGAGACCAGGTTCAATCCCTGGGTTGGGAAGATCCCCTGGAGGAGGGCATGGCAACCCACACCAGTATTCTTTCCAGGAGAATTCCCATGGACAGAGAAGCCTGGGAGGCTATTTTCTCATTTGGACATGACTGAGTGGGTAAGCACAAACACAGTAATTAGGGTGGTAAATAGGGCGACGATAAGAACCTAGCTACAATGGACTCCCAAAGACCTTAAAGTTCTGGTGATACATGAGGTTCAGATGTGTCCTTCTTGACAGTTTAGTTCCACCTCTTAGTGGAAAGATGGAATCAACATTGAGATGGGAAAGATTGTAAGAGAAATGGAATTGGAAGAGGAGTGGGATATTTGAATGGGAATAAGTTTAGTCTAGGATATGTTTAGTTTGAGAAGTCTATAAGACACATAATTGGAAATGATGATTGGGAATTTAGATGTATTAATCTGGAGTTCAGGAGAAATGATACAGGCTGGAAATATTTTTTAATAGGTTTACAAAATAGATGGCAGTCAAATTCACAAAAACTGGATGATATTGCCTAGAGCGTTAGTGTATTCAAAGACAGACAATGCCCAAGAACTTCACCTCATGGAATGTCAACACTTGGAGGTTTGGAAAAGTTTAAGGAACCAAGAAAAGAGACAAAGAATGAGTGACTAGCCAGTGAGTAGAAAGGAAATTTAAGTGTGTGTGGGATCCTCGAAGCTATGTGAAGGAATTGTCCTCAGGATAAGTAATCAGCTATGTCAAATTCTGCTGCCAATAATAACATGGACCAAGAAATGATCATCAGATTTAGCAATGTCATTGGTGACCCTGACAAGGCAAGTCTAAGTGGAGTAGTAAGGGCAAAAGCCTGTTTGGGATGACTGGAAGAGAGAATCAGAACAGAGAAGTTGGAGATAGTATTAACAAATCTGAGGTTTTATTTCATTTGTTTAAAGGAATGCCAGTAATTGGAGTAAAAAGTGGAGGCAAATGAAAGTAGTTAATTCAATATATTTTCTAATATAAGAGAAATCAAAGCATGGTTGTATGCTCAATGGAAAGAGCAGGAGGTGGGATATTGATGATGCAGGGGAGAGAAACAAACTCCTTGAATAAGTGAGAAGGTTGGTGATCATGAGGATGAAGGATGAGAAAAGGAAAGGTGATATTGGAGTGTGGGTAGAAAGGTGACTATTAAATACTCCTTAGAAGAGTGGGAGACCGAATGAACTAGGGATGCAGGATATGATGCTTTAGCACCATTAAGGCCCACTTGAGGTTTATGGCTATGATTTAAAAGTGAGACTGTGTTTTTCTCCAGCTTTGACCGATATATTGGAGAAGACAAACAAATACTCTTCTGTGCTCCCTAAAACACTGAGCTGGGTTCTTTCTGTCTGGGTGGTTAAACTTGAAGTATAGGGTTGTCTTTGAATATAAGCTTAAAGCTGTGAACAAAGAAGTGTATCACCTTTAACTTCTAAATTCAAAAAAACTCTGATTTAGAAGGCCCGATATTTTAATTCTCACCAAGATGGGAATGAAAGGAAGTTCGTTTAACAAAGTCCAAAACAGAGAACAGCAAATGTATTATTAACATTGTCCTCTTCCTCCCCTCTAGGTGATCCCCTTTCCTCAATACCAAATAATCCTCTTAACAACCTGGGGCTATTTCTAAATAGAGGGCTTTGACTTGCAACCTCTCTGAAATTCACATCACATCCAAGGTCACAGGTATATCTGGCACTGCAAGCTAAAGGAGAAGGGCAGCAGAGGACAGAGGAGCCCAAGAAATCAAGAAAGGGCAAAGATCTTTCCCATTCATACAACAGTGGGCAGGGAGGGCTACAGGAAGTAGCCAGGGGCACTAGCTAGCTTGCCAGATCCTTCTAAGAAGCCACCCACTGGGATGAAATGATTTCAATTAGAAGTCATGGGGTAAAAGACAAACTTGGGGTAGCAGTTGTGCCTCTGTTGGACCACTGGTATCAGAGAGCTGTTGAGGAGTGCCTAGCAGATGCCTGTAAACCATTCATTGTTCCATAAACAATGAACAGCTTTGGACAAGTCTTTGTTTTTTCCATCCTGAATAGAAATACACTGAGTGATACAGTCAGAGACATCAACAGATGTACACAGCTGCATCAGATGGAGGATACAGAGTCCCCATCTGTTTCAAACAACTACCTCCCTACCTTCACCCCACTCCTGTACTGCCAACCACTTCCAGGAGACTGGCATTGTTAGGAGCTGAATTGTGGATTATACAAGATAAATGGTCATCTGAAGCCAGTCCTGCTCTGACAGGGAAAAATGTAAAGTTTGAATCAACTTTTGTCAACTTAAGACCTGTGGTGTTCATACTATTCAAAAGAAATATTAACACTCCACATCTCCACATAAGATACAAACTGCTTCATAATTCTCAGAAATTCATTGGGTGGATCATACGTGCTATGTCAACTGCATGAAAATCAAATGCATTCACTAATGTTTTGTTTTTACATGATTATGTGTGCAAAAATCCACTTCCTTTTAGAGGAGTAAAATTGGAACAAAATGCAACATAGACATTTTCAGCCCTGAAAGAGGAAAAAAAATTATGTAGGAGTTATAATTATAGCTGTCTTGCAATTCTGAAAATGCTTTCATTAAATCCTGAGTATTATAATATATAACTCTAACCCATCTTCATATGCATTTCAAATAATTTTCTATACACAGCTGCTTCCTATATGTTGTTTATAGACAGTTTTTCCAATTAATGAGCTGGGTTTGATCCCTGGTTTAGGAAGATACCCTGGAGAAGGGAATGGAAGCCCACTCCAGTATTCTTGCCTAGAGAATCCCCACGGACAGAGGAGAGCCTGGTGGGCTACAATCCATGGGGTCGCAAAAAATCGGACATGACTGAACAATTTTCACTCACTTCACTTCACTTCCAATTAATAACAACTTATTTAATGTTTTGTATCTATATATACAGAAACTGTTGATTTTTTTAAATTTGGTGAAGTTTTGCACAAATTGAAGGGGAAATGAATATGACATCACATTATGTACACTGCAGTAATAAAGTGACTATGATTATTGTAATGCTTGAAGCCATGCAATTAAAAATTCCATTTAAAAATATTAGTGCTAGATAACACTGTTGAGTGAAAAGAATCTTTCATCTGAAGGTAGTGTTCTAGTGTTTGTGAGAAGCTGGCTGTAAAACTTCAGCTCATTTGTGTCTCATTTGCTTCAGTGATAAAACAAATGGATTGTGCTAAGTAAATTCCAACTTTTCTTCCAGTGCCAAAATTCTAAATTAATTCAACAATACTTATTGTCTAATGTGTCCAAGGCACTGTGCTAGTTGGCACTGATAACATGCTGAGAGTAAAACAGATTTAAAAATCCCTGCTTTCATGCAAAAAATAATTGTTGGAACTTTCTGGACACCAACATCTGTCCCCATCCTCCCATCTCTATGTCCTCCACCATTTAAGCCATTTTTCAAAGCATGCTTATAAGCAAGCCCTTCTAATACTCAAAAGCATTCAAGGCTATCAATTATAGAATATGTTGCAAATTCTTGAATTGGGCATTCCCTACCCAATGTGCCCTGGCTCAATACTATGTTGACAATCTCATGACTTCAGAAGGAAGTGTTAAGTAGGAGGAAAAGAACTGATCCAGGAGTCCAAACCCCAGGGTTTGGGTCCTGGTCGGTGCCATTAGATGGATAACTTTTGGCAAAGCATATAATACTCTGGGCCTTCTTTTTCTCATTTGTAAAATAAGAATGGGTACTAACCTAGTTTCAGAGGGCAATATTGAGGCAATAAATCACACTTGATTAAAATATGAAAATACTTTGTAACTAGGTTTGAAATCTGGCTCAGCACTTTATTTGCTTTGTGATTTTGAACAAGTTAATGAATATCTCTGAACTCCTTATCTATAAAGTTGGATCAAAATAGCTATTTTTCATGGTTATTATGAGTGCTTAATGAGGAAATATAAGGAAAATACTTAACAGTTAATAAGTAAAGAGCTGACTATTGGATAGTAGCTATTGTTAAGGTAGTACTTATTTTAATTTTGCATAGAGAATAAATTGTATGGATAACATATTCCTACTGGTCATCAAATTAGTTCAAACTTTTTTGTAAGAGTGAAAGAGAACAAGAGAGAGGCAGGGTGGAAAGAGTGAGAAAGGAGAGAGAGATTATAAAAGATTACAACTGGAATAGAAAGATTTGCAATACAAATTCTGATGTCAGGCTGATCTTATAGGACCATTAAATAGTAGTAGATAGTCCACACCTAGAATTGCATAAAAAAAGAGCAAGGAGATTGATTTGGCATTATTTAGTACAGTTTACAATTCATAAAGTTTCTGACCTAAAAAGATTCTCCTAGATATATTACCTTAGAGGAATTCCTAAGCACATCTAAAATAGGATATGAACAGAAATGGTAAATGCAGAATTGTTTACAAAATGAAAAAACTTGAAACAAGTTAAAAGTCCATCAGTTGAAGGGTGAATATGTAATTTACTCAATAAATAGGATATGTACAGCAGCAAGAAATGAATGAACTATATAGCTTACGTGTCAACATGATTGATTATTTTCAAAAACACAAAAATCAGATGTGCAGAAGAATATTTGCAGTGTGATATCATGTATATTGCAATCTGAAACTTACAAAATAATACTCGATGGTGTTTTAAAGCATGTATGTATATATGGTAAAACTATGAAGACATGATTAGGGATGATCAATCAAATTCAGGATAGAGGTTAATTCTGGGTGAGGCATGTATATGGGGTGGGGAGGAGTTGAGCAGAGTGTAATTAGGGTGTTTCATTGTAAATATAAGTGAAACACAAGGAGTTTCACTTATATTTACAATGTTCCAGTTCTTATGCTAGATGATGCGTACATGGCCACTTGTGATATTATTTTTGAACTTTGTATATATCTGAATTATTTTTGTAATAAATACTGAAAAGAGCATGCTACATGAATTGAGAGGAGAGGATGTTAGGGATCTGGTTCTCCCATGTCAACCAAACATAAAGTTACAATGAATTGCGAGTGCTGAATTATCCAATTAGAATCTGAGAAGTAATTGTACCCAGGGTGATATTGGACATACTCCCCATTAAAAAAAAAAAAAAAAAAAACATGAAAAATTTAAGATTGTTTGGGTCTCCATCAGTTCAGTTCCAATTCAGTTCAGTCACTCAATCGTGTCCGACTCCTTGCAAACCCCCATGAATCTCAGCACGCCAGGCCTCCCTGTCCATCACCAACTCCCAGAATTTATCCTGTCCATCAGTCCGTGATGCATTCAGCCATCTCATCCTCTGTCGTCCCCTCTCCTCCTGCTCCCAATCCCTCCCAGAATCAGGGTCTTATCCAATGAGTCAACTCTTCTCCTGAGGTGGCCAAAGTATCAGAGTTTTCAGCCTCAGCATCAGTCCTTCCAATAAACACCCAGGACTGGTCTCCTTTAGGATGGACTGATTGGATCTCCTTGCAGTCCAAGGGACTCTCAAGTGTCTCTCCAGCACCAAAGTTCAAAAGCATCAATTTTTGGTGCTCAGCTTTCTTCACAGCCTAACTCTCACATCCATACATGGACCACAGGAAAAACCATAGCCTTGACTAGATGGACCTTTGTTGGTGAAGTCATGTCTCTGTTTTTTAGTATGCTGTCTAGGTTGGTCATAACTTTCCTTCCAAGGAGTAAACATTTTTTGATTTCCTGGCTGCAATCACCATCTTCAGTGATTTTGGATTCCTAAAAAAATAAAGTCTGACACTGTTTCCACTGTTTCCCATCTATTTCTTATGACGTGATGGGACCAGATGCCATGATCTTAATTTTCTGAATGTGAAGCTTTAAGCCAACGTTTTCACTCTCCTCTTTCACTTTCATCAAGAGGCTTTTTAGTTCCTCTTCACTTTCTGCCATAAGGGTGGTGTCACTGTATATCTGAGGTTATTGATATTTCTCCCAGTAATCTTGAATCCAGCTTGTGCTTCTTCCAGCCCAGCGTTTCTCAAGATGTACTCTGCATATAAGTTAAATAAGCAGGGTGACAATATACAGCCTTGATGTACTCCTTTTCCTATTTGGAACCCAGTCTGTTGTTCCATGTCCAGTTCTAACTGTTGCTTCCTTATCTTCCTATAAGTTTCTCAAAAGGCTGGTCAGGTGCTCTGGTATTCCCATCTCTTTCAGAATTTTCCACAGTTTATTGTGATCCACACCGTCAAAGGCTTTGGCATAGTCAATAAAGCAGAAATAGATGTTTTTTATGGAACTCTCTTGCTTTTTCTACGATCCAGGGGATGTGGCCAATTTGATCTCTGGCTCCTCTGCCTTTTCTAACACCAGCTTGAACATCTGGAAGTTCACAGTTCACGTATTGCTGAAGCCTGGCTTGGAGAATTTTGAGCATTACTTTACTAGCATGTGAGATGACTGCCAATTCTGTGGTAGTTTGAGCATTCTTTGGCATTGCCTTTCTTTGGGATGGAATGAAAACTGACCTTTTCCAGTTCCTGTGGCACTGTTGAGTTTTCCAATTTGCTGGCATATGAGTGCAGCACTTTCACAGCATCATCTTCAGGACTTGAAATAGCTCACCTGGAATTCCATCACCTCCACTAGCTTTGTTCGTAGTGATGCTTTCTAAGGCCCCCACTTGACTTCACATTCCAGGATATCTGGCTATGGGTGAGTGATTACTCCATTGTGATTATCTGGATTGTGAAGATCCTTTTTTGTTACAGTTCTTCTGTGTATTCTTGCCACCTCTCTTAATATGTTCTGCTTCTGTTAGGTCCATACCATTTCTATCCTTTATCGAGCCCCATCTTTGCATGAAATGTTCCTTGGTATGTCTATTTTTCTTGTAAGAGATCTCTAGTCTTTCCCATTCTGTTGTTTTCCTCTATTTCCTTGCATTGATCACTGAGGAAGACTTTCTCATCTCTCCTTGCTATTCTTTGCAACTGTGCATTCAGATGCTTATATCATGCCTTTTCTCCTTTGCTTTTCACTTCTCTTCTTTTCAACAGCTATTTTACACCCAAATATCTATCTAACTTCCTCCTGGAGGCAGCTAGGTGGGGGGAGCACAAGCACATAGCATCAAATGAATAGATGAGAAGTGTACGCTTTCAACGTAAACTGACATCACTATAAATTCTCTTTCTGCTGCTCATGCATGGAAAGAGGTATAAACGCAGGACTGCCAATGACTTGCCATATTACCTTAGGCAATTTTTAGTTTCAGTGTCCTTAAATGTAAAATGAAGACTATAATATTTATATCTATCTAATATTAAACTAACAATAATTCAGACAATACACATACATACACACATCCCTAGAAAAATAATAGGTACTCAAGGAATGTTATTTTATTTCCTTTTTCTCCACTAAGATTTCTTACAGCCCGAAGTGTCATAAGATTGATTATTGTTTCATTACAGTCCACTTGAGAATCAATTGGTATATGTAATCCTATTATTAAAATTACCTGGAGGAGCTTTGATGTAGTGCAATTTTTTCTCATTTTTGTATCTCTTCATTCACCCTTATTTGATTACCATTAAATTGCCAAAAAGTAGATTAAAATTTCAATACAGTTGAATTTGAAGAAAGAAATTATCTGTTGATGTTTTCCCTTAACAGGTGCTGCTAAAGCACAGGTGGCAACTGTGGGCAGCACCAACTCCCTTGGCCACTGAGATGGCTTTCTTGTTGCAGAATGAATGTCGAGCACCTTAAGTTTCCACACAGCCCTGGGGTCACAGCAGCATGCATTTTCAAGCATCACATTTTGGTGCATTTTCTACCACACTTCAGTTAGGTAGATCCTAACTGAAGAACAAGCTCTACAAATGGACCAGCTGGGAAAGACAGAGGCCAGGAATTGTGGAGCTATCACTATGAAAAAGGCCACAGTTTTTATTTATAGCATCTGACAAAAGTGACTAGCAATTTCAATTCCAAGGGCTACTAAGAATCAGAGAACTCAAATAGCCAGAAACCTCTAATAAGGCCTATGGGTCTTAGAAATCCCATAGCACAACTTCTTGGAGGAGAATTTAGAGGAGCAGAGTTGTTAAATATCATGTATTACCAAAGTGGGAACAACCTGTTTTCCTCTCTAATGCCCAGGCTAACTTACTTATCTGGGACAAGCCAGGACTTTAAAACCCTATTCAAAGGCATTTATATCATGAGGCAGCAAGCTGAAACCTTGGACGAAAACATGGGGGAGATGAAATATTTAGCACAGTAAGATTGCATGGAAATCCAAAAGATCTGTTATTTTATTCTGTACTTCATGTTCATTTGCTATAATTGGACATTTTTAACTGTTGAGAGAGTGTGTATGTGGGAGAAATTCTGCTTTTTGGCACTCTCCTCTATTGCTTCTCTGACCATTATGAAATAAAGCAAGAAATTAAATACAAACTGCTGAAATTCATAGAAAAATCCAACGTTTTGGAAATTTTCACTCTCCCAAATATGCTTAAGTCACAGTGGAACTCTAAACCACAATTATAGGCTATTTAGAATATGATGACAGTGAAAACACTAAAACTCAAAATATATGGATTGTGACTGAAGATGAATTTAGAAGATTTACAGCTGTATATATTTTATGACTCAATACAAAAGAAAAAATAAGAATTCAACTAAAAAAGAACAAAAAGAAATTTAAATAATTGTGAGGAAAGAAATTAATTTGTTCATTCAATAGATATTTATTGAGTGGTTCTTATGTGAGTGACTAAGCACAATGCACATACTATATGTCAAACATTGTATGAGGTACTAAGGATACAGCAGCAAAGGCAATGCATGCATAGAACTTACATTGTAAGGGAGAGAGAAACTGAAAACTAATGCATAAACAAGTGAATAAATGTCTTTGGTGGTAAGTGCTAAGAATAAGGAGACTGGGTAACAGAGTACTCCATTTTGCAGTTCCCTATGCATCTATCTGGAATCCTATGACTGGTTCTTGCCAGTGGAGTGTGAGTGGAAGTGATGTCCAAAGCACTCATTTAGATGTGCTTTCTCTAATCTCTCTTTTTCTATCTGACAGTTGAATCTAAATGGCATAGAGGTTCTATGGGAAGGTGAAATCAAAATATGGAAGCAATCTATGTTAAGTTACCATGTGGAAGACCAGTCTGTCAAGGACAAACAGTGACATTGGACTAATATGTGAGCGAGAGATAAGTTTCTATTGGTTCCAGTCAACATGACTTTGGGGTTTCTTTATTACAGCAATTAGCATTATCACAGTTAAAACATTAGATTAGTCGGTTGACTTCCCTGAGTTTTCATTTTCCCATCTGTAATATGGTAATTGAAGGACTTTAGGTGGAAAAAAGAATTTCTTTCCACCCGCCCATGTTGATTCCTACTCAAGCAATCAACAATTTCTAAGGATTGGAGCTATTCCATGGCATTGATTAAGCTACATATGCTAGTGAAATGGGTCACTAAGAATCTATTTCATAGAAATAAAATCACCAGAACATGCTATGTAAATAAGGATACTTATCACAATGTTTCTGTAGTAGCAAAAGGTGAAAAAAAAGAAGGTAAGAAGGAGAGAGTAAGAAGAGGAGGAGGAAAGAAGAAGGAAAAGGAGAAGTTAATTAAAAAGAAGGGAAAATGGAAAGAAGGGATGGGAGAGAGAGAAAACACTCCCAATCTCATTTAACAAGTCACCATTTGAGGCTTCCCATGTGGCTCAGTGGTAAAGAATCTGCCTGCCAATATAGGAGACTCAGGAGACTCGGGTTAGATCTCTCAGTTGGGCAGATGCCCTGGAGAAAGGAATTGCAACCCACTCCAGTATTCTTGCTTGAAAAATCCCGTGGACATAGGAGCCTGAGGGAATACAGTCCATAGGAATGCAAAGGGTTGGACACAACTGAATGAGTAAGCAAGCCTGCATTTTTCTAATATCAAAGAACAACAAGCATTATACAAGAAAAGAAAATTGCAGACCAATATCACTGATGAACACAGATGCAAAAATTCTCAACAAAATATCAAACACAATTCAAGAACACTAAAAAAATCATACACCATATAAAGTGGGGTTTATCACATGGATACAAAGATTGTTTGACATGTACAAATCAATATGATATACTGTATTAGCAAATTGAAGGATAAAAGTCATATGATAATCTCAATAGACACAGAAAAAGCATTTGATGAAATTCAATATCCTTTCGTTCTAATAATTCAACAAATTAGGTATAGCTGGAAAACACCTCAATATAATAATGGCCATACATGATAATCCCACAGCTACCATTATACTAAACAGTGAAAAAAATTCCTCTATGATTAGGAATAATCATAGAGTGCCCTCTCTTACCACTTCTACTTAACATAAGGAAGTCCTAGCCAGAGAAATTAGAAAAAAAGAATTAAAACATCCAAATCAGAAAGGGGGAATTAACCTCTGTTTGCTAATGACATAATCTTTTATTTAAATCTTATCAGTTCTAACTAAAAAAGTAAAATAACTTTTAGAATTGATAAACAAATTCAGCAGAGTTGTAAGATATAACATCAACATACAAAAACCAATGGCATGACCATACAGTAGTAATGAACTTTCTGAAAAAGAAATTATGTAAACAATCCTATTTTCAATAGCATCAAAAAGATATTTAAATAACATCAAAAATATTTAGAATAAATTTAAACAAAGACATGAAAGATATGCACACTGAAAACTATAAAACATTGATGAACTTAGTTGAAGAAGACACAAATAAATGGAAAAATATTTGGATTGGAAGAAGTACTATTGTTAAAATGTTCATACCATCCAAAGTGATCTATAGGTGCAAAATTTTAATGACACTCCTATCAAAATTTTAATGACACTTTTCACAGAAATAGAAAAAGTAATCCTAAAATCTGTTTGGAACCATAAGAGATTCCAAATATCTAAAGCACTTTTGAGCAAGAAAAGCAAGGTTTGAGGCATCACACTTCAATTTCAAACTCTATCACAAAGCTATAGTAGTCAAAATAGCAAATGGTATTGGCATAAAAACAGACACGTAGGTCAACTGAACACAATAGAGAGCCCCCAAATAAACCCAGGACTTCCCTGGTGGCTCAGACGGTAAAGCGTCTGTCTACAATGCGGGAGACCCGGGTTCCAGCCCTGGGTTGGGAAGATAACCTGGAGAAGGAAATGGCAATCCACTCCAGTACTATTGCCTGGAAAATCCCATGGACAGAGGAGCCTGGTAGGCTACAGTCAATGGGGTCGCAAAGAGTTGGACACGACTGGGAGACTTCACTTTCACTAAATAAACCCAGGCATATTAGATCAACTACTTTTTGACAAAAATGCTGAAAATACACAATGGGGAAAAGATAGTCTTTTCTATAAATGGTGTTGGGGAAAATGTATAGTCACATGCAAAAGAATGAAACTGGACCCTTATCTTAAACCACATAAAAAAGTCAACTCAAAATTCATTAGAGTTTGAATAATACCTCAAATTATAAAACTCCTAGAAGAAAGCATAGGGGAAAAGCTCCTTGATTTTGGTCTTGGCAATGATTTTTTTTTTTTAATTTGATACCAAAAACACAAGCAACAAAATAAAAAAAATAAGTAAGACTACATAAAACTAGAAACATACTGCATAGCAAATGAAAGAATCAACAAAATGAAAAGACAACCCACAGAATGGGAGAAAATATTTACAACCCCAATATCTGATAAGAGGTTAATGTCCAAAATATCCAAGAATATCAGATTTCATACATTCTAGTGGTACAGATACTATGGTAGTAAGTGCTATGGGGGAAAATAAGGTTGAAAGGGGAACAGGAAATGTGTGTGTGTGTGTGTGTTTCTTGGAGAGGTTGCAGCTTAAAATTGGGTAGCTAGAGAAGCTCTTTGTGCCCTTTATTCTTGCCCTCCTTCGTGAAGTTCTTTCAATATAATATCTAAAGAGGAAGTCTTGTAATATGTCAATGTCAACTTGCGTTTACTGTTTTGTAATATATCAATGTCAAGTTGCATTTACTAAGTTAACATTATCAACATAAGGAATTTGTCTTGAGATTAAATGCTTATAAATTCAAATAATTAGGCCTGATTGCTATCTCACAGTTTAAAACAAGCTGGAAAGAAAGTGATTCATTGGGATTACTATTTGCATTAGGTTCTTTGTACCAATGCATGGCAATATGTTCTGTAGTTCAGAATATTCCAGATTAATACTTCCTTTCCAGACAAATACATTTTGAAAGAGGAAAGTTTATTTAGGGGAAATCATTTTCTTTTTAAATATAAAATGTATTGCCTTTTATAATTAGAGAAATATTTGACTTTTAGACAAAATAAAACAAATTAGAAAAAATATACAAGGAACTCTTACAACTCAAGAGGAAGATGAACAAACAAAAAACCAAATAATCCCATTAAAAATAGTCAAAGGACTTGAATAGACATTTTCCCTATATATATATAAAAGTGGCTAACAGGCGTATGAAAAGGAACTCAACATCATTAATTATCAGAGAAATATAAATCAAAGGCACAGTAAGATTCATCTTACACCTGTTAAGCTATCTACTACTGTGTAAAAGACAAGAGATAACAAATGTTGGTGAGGATGCAGATAAAAGAAAACTCTTGTATACCATTGGTAAAAATGTAAATTGTATAGCCATTATGGAAGTGTTATAAGATGAATGAGTTCTGAGGACCTACTATACAGCATGGGGACCATAGTTAAAAATACTATATTCTATATTTCAAATTTGATAAGAGAGTATATCTTAAGCATTCTCACCACCCCCCACCCCAAAATGATAACTGTGTGAGGTGATGGTTGTTTTAATTAACCTATTGCGGGAATCATTTCATGACAGATATGTATATCAAATCATCATGCTGTACACTTTAAATGTATTACGATTTTGTGAACTATAGCTCAATAAAGCTGAAGAAAGTATTATAAGAAGTTGAAGCAATTGAAAATTTGGTTCAAGTTTTTTTTTTTTTTTTTTTCGGTTCTTTAGGTGTTAAACCAGTAGCTTTGTAAGTCTTAGATATTTGGAAAAGTAGGACACATGAGAGACTTAAAGTTGGATTAAATTCAATTTTGAAGCTGCTATGAGTCTTTGATGAAACATAGGCTAGGCTATATTCACTGAAGAATGAACCCAGACCAACCAGACATCTAAGTGAGACTATTCTTCCTGGATTCTATGCAGGTGAAGGTAAAGTTTAGGGGTTACTACTTCCCTCTGGGAACAAAAGAAGGAAATCCACATTCCGTTAAAAGTAGAACAAATTTTAATGTGCTATCAAATGAGCTATTATTACTCCTTCAGATCCTTCACAGCTTTCCTTGCAACAGATTTTCTCTGATGGCTAGTGATGCTAGATCCTGGGGAGTGATGGACTGGGGAGTAGAGCTTGAAATCATCCCATTTCCCAAAGTGTATTCTCTGGGGAATCCAGAGAGAAAGGCAAACAGCATTCCTGATGTACTACCTGCTCCAAGTATGATGGTGCTGGGGCTGTGGATCAGTTACTTGATTACAGCATGACCTTGCGTTGTCTGTCTTGTCTGGGAGTAGGGGTGGAGATGTCAACATGAAGGGCTTTCTGCCCAAGCCCCTGTCACTTCCTCTCCATTGATTACTAAATGATTCCACACCACACATAGGAGAGGTCCTGAAGATATAACAAGTGACAGAAACATTTGAGAATGGGTTAAGAGGACAGTGTGATTTTCACCTTTGTTACCAGAGACAGATGATAATGGGATTCTTGTCATTATGGCCCATAGAGGAGAAATGACACAACTCAAACTACACTGACTGCTTCATTACCAGCAAGAGTGGTGGAAAGAAGAGAAATACAGCTTGAAGAAGTCATTTCAATCAGCTCTTTCTTGGTTTGGCTGTCAGTTTTTGTATGTCTATGCAATGGAATGATATGATGTGCCAATATAATCACATATTTGAAGAATACTTAATGACAACTGACAGTCTCATGATATAATCTTAAATGTCAAAAAAGGATGCAAAATTTTATTCACAGTATGATCCCATGAAGAGGGAAAAACATTTAAAGAACTGTAAAATGATAGGATCTCTCTGTGATTAGAATATTTTCCCCTTTTTCTTATGTTGATGTATTTTCCAAATCATCCATATCAAAACTTCTTCTGTTTTTCAATTAGAAAAATCAAAACCATCATTTTTTAAAGTCATTTTTTTCCCTTATTGTAACCACAGGGTTCACTTCCAGGAGTACCTGAAATTAGAAAAGTAAAAGGTAAGAAAAGGAGGATGGGTGGATGGGTGGGGGGTGGTTTTCTCATCTAGCTTTCCATTGAGCTCTTTTGGCAGTTCAATTTGAATGACTCAACTTGATGAATTTTATTTTAACCTTGTCTAACAAACAGAGAAACCGAAGGGATAAAATAAATGGAAGGACAAAGTATAGGATTGGCTTGAAATTCCATTATAATAAAGAATTAGAAAGAAAATGTCGGCATTGAAACATTCGATAGCCAAGTTTATTCATTCTTAGGAAAAGTGGAGCTGAGGACAGTAAGGGGTTTCATCCCTTTTTTGAAATTATCAAGAGTATCTTGGCAATAAACTCAGTGCTCATAGCTAGTCTGTACCATGTAACAAAACAAGAAATAATGACAGCAAAGAAAGCTATGAAATAGAATATTTCATCAGCTCATTACAACATCTCCCTATGTCACTTGTATAGTTTAGTTACTCTTTCCCAAGTTTAAAACTTTAGATTTCAATTATTTTAGACTAAAATAATAATATAGCAGGAAAGAATTTCCAACCTCCTCCCAAATGTTCATCTCCAGGGAGTTCCTGGTTTTCAAGGCTACAAATGCTGTCCTTAGCAGATAATTCTACATTGGATGGATTTTTATGCCTACTGTTGGGGTTTCCCTGGTGGCTCAGATGTAAAGAATCCACCTGCTATGCAGAAGAACCAGGTTTGATCCCTGAGTCAGGAAGATCCCCTGGAGAAGGGAATGGCAACCCACTCCAGTATTCTTGCCTAGAGAATTCCATGGACAGAGGAGTCTGGTAGGCTACAGTCTTCGGGGTCCCAAAGAGTCAGAAACAACTGAACGACTTTCATTTCACTGTGTCTGTACAAATTTATTTTGGAAAGAAAAGAAAATTCATTGCATCATTGAATCTTAGAGGCAGAAGTTATTTTATAAACATAACAGAAGCCAACCACCTCACTTTTCAGATTAGAAAATTGAGGCTGAAGGGGAAAGGAATGTGTCTAACTTTAGACTGGTTAACCTCAGCCTGGTGTGCTGCAGTCCATAGGGTCACAAAGAGTTGGACACGACTGAGTGACTGAACTGAACCTCAGACTAAATTCACCTGAAAGTGAAAGTCACTCAGTTGGGTCTGACTCTTTGATCCCATGGACTATAAGTCCATGGAATTCTCCAGGCCAGATGCTGGAGTAGGTAGCCTTTCCCTTCTCCAGGGGATCTTTCCAACCCAGGGATTGAGCCCAGATCTTCCACATTGCAGGCAGATTCTTTACCAGCTGAGCCACAAGTGAAGTTCTTTGATATTGCACTGTGTTGTCTATTCAACGTGTCAACCATCTGAGATTATCAATGCTTTTGTTTGAAAGTTCATTAGCATCAAAATGGATCAACATGATATTTTAAATCTTAAAAATTTCCAGCTAACTCTGGGCTATGAAATTTCTTCTCCAGCATTCCTGACTAGGTGTCACAAATTTACTCCTTATGAGTGGGAAGACAGACTTAGAAGGCTTCAAAAAGTAAAATATGCTCTTTGTGAGTGTGGATAATAAAGAGATTGCCAGACCAAAAAAAGGATGTAATGCCTTTTTAAAATATTTCAGTGAATATAAATTTCACTGCATCAAGAGTTAAGTTTCATTTACCTGATAAATGATTTTTCAGATGATGGTGAATGAATAAGTAGCTACAGTATTCATTTCTCTTTTCTAATTTTATGACACATACTACTACTCTCTCTTTTTGACCTCCATGCTACTTGCTGATGCATTTAGTACTACTTTCATGTTACTATGTTTTGATTCACTTGTTGTTTTTTTTTTTTTTTTTTTTGGTGAAAAAGAACCATTCAAAATTTATTCTCCAACAGACAGACAGCATCAGCAGGTAAAAACTACAGGGGTTTCTCCGTAGATCATACATTCACAAGGCATTATTAAGCTTAACAAGTGAGAAAGCCTCTGTTCTATCTTCTGTAACAATATCCACTTCACAGTGTAAACAGGCACTACCACTGTGTTAACTTACAATTCCAGAAGGAAAGGCACAACTTGGCAAAACAAAACAAAAAAACTTGGGGGGGGGGGATCCTAAAGTCAGGTGCAATTACCAAGAGACAAGACTTGAGAAAAGCCACAATCCACTCTTCCAAACAGAGGGGAAAAGACTTCCCCACCCGGAAATGTGGGTCTTTCTCCTTGCTTGTTAAATCTTCAAGAGGAACGCTTCATCATCTGCTTAATATCACATATACAAAAGGGGTTGGGGTTAGGTTTAGAAGAAGAAAAAAAAGAATCACAACACCATCTTGAACTTCCAGCTACTCCCACCAATGCATCAACTCTTAGGTTTATGATAGGGTCTAGGAACACTTCAGTGGTCATCCAATAGGAAAATAGAGACTATAGCTACAAAAATAACACACGAATGAGGTAGATAAATGAAAGCTTTCACATTCAGGACTCGCCTGTTCCAACTGATTCATTTGTTATATATATACATTTTTTAACTTTTAAAGAAAAAATCTGATGATCATGAGATTTTTAGTTCTTTTATTTTTGTCACTGTGTTCAATGATTGATATTTTTGGTTGCAATGGGAAACAAAATAACCATAAAATCTGTTCTTTTGACCAACAAATAAACAAACCCCTAAATGATCACTTCAAATCCAATTAAAGTTCAAGTCCAAGGGCTTTGGTTGAACACAGACTTTTTAATAAAATTGTAAGGGAGGATTCAATTCTCTAATGCTATTTCAATCTTCTAATTTGACATACAGAAGCAGTACTAACTGAATTCATTAAACATATGATAGCACATATGATACTTATGAACTCCATACAAATATAATTCCACTTTCATTACCTACTCACTGCTCTAAAGGAAGCACATGTTTAAGGACCAGTTAATGTCTTATTTTTTAATATGACTTCCACTTAATAGTTGTGTTTGTAATATGCTTTTTCATTTATTCCTTAAATATTAATATTTACTGAGCCCCTCTATGTGTCAGTCACTAATATAGTTTCTAGGATATTGATGAGTTACTCTGTTGTCATTAAGTTTACATTCTAGTGGGGTGTGTGGGGCAGATCAGTTCAGTTCAGTGATGCTTAGTCATGTCAACTCTGCAACCCCATGGACTGCAGCATGCCAGGCCTCCCTGTCCATCACCGATTCCTGAGTTTACTCAAACTCATGTCCATTGAATTGGTGATACCATCCAACCATCTCATCCCCTGTTATCCCCTTCTCCTCCTGCCTTCAATCATGTCCAGCAACAGGGTCTTTTCCAATGAATCAGTTCTTCACATCAGGTGGCCAAAGTATGGGAGTTTCAGCTTCAGCATCAGTTCTTCCAATGAATATTTAGGACTGGTTTCCTTTAGGATGGACTGGTTTAATCTCCTTGCTGTCCAAGGGACTCTCAAGAGTCTTCTACAACACCACAGTTCAAAACCATCAACTCTTTGGTGCTCAGCTTTCTTTTTAGTCCAACTCTCACATCCGTGCATTACTACTGGACAAAAACTGGGGCAGATAACAGAAAACACATGAATAAATGAGATGAGTTTAGTTAGAAATACTAGAAAGAAAGTAAATTAGAAGAAGCTTGATTGAAGATAACTGGAGGAGGGGAAAAAATTTAGACTAAGGGGTTAATACCCTCAAGGAGGGTATATGATCTAAAATATGAATCACAGAAGATACAAGAATGGTGAGTCATGTCAAGAGACATTGGATATGGTGAGGGAGCAAGTACTATGAAGGTCCAGTGGAACGGTGCTCTAAGGAACAAGACAAAAACCCTAAGGAGAGAATGAACTTGACACATTCAAGGATTAGAAAGGAATCCAGTGTGGCTGGAATGTATTTACTGATTAAGTTAATGGTGCAAGAGGGACTTCCCTGGTGGTCCAGTGGCTAAGACTGTGCTGTCAGTGCAGGGGGCCTGGGTTCCATCCCTGGTTGGGGAATTAAGATCCTACATGCCACACAGCATGGTCAAAAGATTTAAATAAATGAGTAAAATGAATATGAGGAGGAAAGCTTTTTTAAAAAGTATAAAAATATCAATGGTGGAAGATAAGGTGGTCTAGTACTGAACTACAGGATACCTCTACATTAAGAGGTAAAGCTGAGGAGGAAGAGACAAAAAGAGAACTGAAAACAAATAGCCAGGGAGCTAGGGGGGAAAGCATGTGATTTCATGGAAGTCAAGATGTTTTAAAGGGGTGCTGGGGGGAGGATCAGCTGCATGAAACGAGGCTGAGAGGTCCAGCAATATTAGGACAGAAGAGTGGCCATTGCCGTCGCAGAAGGGAGGCCATGGTTACTATGATCAGTGCAATTTTAGGGGAATGGTAGGAGCTGAAGGCAGGATTGGAAGGGTTGAAAAAAAGAAGAGCAGATGATGAACTGGTGACATTTTAAACAAGTTATTCTGTGAATACTATCAGAGAGATGGGACAGTAGCTGGAAAGCAGGCAAAATGAGATCAAGGGAGGTTTGCTCATTATTTTTTCAAGATGCAAGATATTTAGGCATGTACCACAGTTACTTCATCCATTAACCAATTGAAGGATATTTGGGTTGTTTCCAGTTCCTAGATGTTAAAAAAAAAATGCTGTTGCAAACATGTGTGGAAACATTTTTGTGTGAACATGAGTTTTCATTTTTCATGGGTAAATGCCCAGGACTGCAGTTGCTGGGTTGTATGGTGGTTTTATGTTTAATTTTTAAAGAAAACTGTGACCCGTTTTCCAGAATACTACTTTACACTCCTACCAGCACTGTATGAGTGGTCTAGTTTCTCCACATTCTCACCAACATTTGGGGTCACTTTATTTCAGTTATTCTGACAGATGTACAATGATATTTCATCGTGGTTTTACTTTGAAAAAGTGAAAGTGTGAAAGTGTTAGTTGCTCAGTCATGTATGACTCTTTGCAACCCCATGGACTGTAATCTGTCAGGCTCCTCTGTCCATGGGATTCTCCAGGCAAGAATACTGGAGTGAGTTGCCATACCCTCTTCCAGGTGATCTTTCCAACCCAGGGATTGAACCCAGGTCTCCTGCATTGCAGGCAGATTCTTTACCATCTGAGCCACCAGGGAAGCTTTGCATTTCCCTAAATGGCTAATGAAGTTGTATTTCCTTTAATGTCCTTATATGTCATCTATATATCCTCTTTGGTGAAATACGGTTTTTTGCTCATTTTAAAATTAGATTGCTTGCACTTCCTCTGTTGAGTTTTGGGAAATGTGATATAATCTAGATCCTAGTCTCTTGTCAGATATATGGCTTGCAAATATTTTCTCCCACTTGCTAGCTCGTCTTTTCAGTATTTCACAGAGGAATTTTTTTTAAATTTTGATGAAGTACAATTTATCAGTCTTTCTTTTTCTGGATCATATCCCTGGCTTCAAGTCTAAGCACTTTTTTCATAGCCCAAGGCCCTGAAGCCCTAGGTCTCCCATGTTGTTATCTAAAAGTTTTATAGTTTTATATTTTACATTTAAGACTATGATCCATTTTGAGTTAATTTTTCTATAAGGTGTGAAGTTTAGGTTTAGAAAACATTCTTTTTTTCCCGTAGATGCACAATACGTGATATTCAGTTAATCCTTGAACAACATGGGACTTAAGGCCTCAGACCCTCTGCAGTGTTGGAAATCCATGTATAACTTATGGTTGACCCTTTGTGTCTGGTTCTTCCATATCCTCAGATTCAACCAACTGTGGGTCATGCAGTACTTACTATCAAAAAAAAAAAAAAAAAAAAATTCGAGTGTAATTGGACCTTCCTGGTTCAAGCCTATGTTGTTCAAGGGTCAATTGTATTCTAATTAAAATGTTTACTTTATATTGCAAGTGGAATAAGTATTGATACATTTCACTTCCTGCATCAATTTTGATATTTTCTATTATAAATGGGAGATACTCCTAGAAAAGCCATTTGACATAGCAGTATAAAGCAAATGTTTTCATGAGCAACATTAACAATTGTTATTTCCAAAATGGGGCTATATTAAGCAACAGTGAAGGTAATTTTAACTTAAATGTATGACCAGTGATCATTTGGGGGTTTCACATTAGAAACTATAGTTTCTAAATTTCATTTTAAGAGGGAAAAAAAAAAAAAAAAACACAACTTGTTCTTTTGGTTGCTTTGAACTGTAAAGGTAAAATGGAAGAACACCATCAGTACAGGGGTTCAATCTACTTTTTAGAATTAACAGTACTCTGTTTTCCCCTCAAATTATCTGTAAAATAACCTTAATCTCGCATTCATTTTCATATGCAATATGGTCACGGGTTTCTAAACTCCATCCCTGAGTCCAGTTTCATATAAATTGAGCTCATAATATACCAGCAAAATCTTCTTTAGAACTTATTTGATCATATTTCTTTCTGCTCCCCATTCTCACAGTCAGCGTCCCCTCATTTACTCATAAATAGCCCAGATTTCTTACCTTTGTATCGCAGGCTCTCCCATTCTGGCCTCCACAGTGCATCATCATGTAAACTAGTCTAATTCTGTCTTTGAACCTTCCATGAACTGCCTGCAACCACGTTTTTATTCATGTTATCCTATTATATCTGACATTCTATCTGCTGAGTACCCTCTTGTTTTTCCTGAAAGTGAAAGTTGCTCAGTCATGCCCGACTCTTTGCGAACCCATACATTGTACAGACCATGGAATTCTCCAGGCCAGAATACTGGAGTTGGTAGCCTTCCCCTTCTCCAGGGGATCTTCCCAACCCAGGAATTGAACCCAGGTCTCCTGCATTGCAGGCAGATTCTTTACCAACTGAACTATCAGGGAAGCCCTGTTTTTTTCTAGTCAGCAAGAATGCTAACTTCAATCAACCAACCCTGCTCATTCCAGCTCAAATATTCCAAGCATCCCCCTTGTCATCCAGAATAAAATGTAGGAGCCTTTCCATCACCTAAGAGATGCTACCTGATTTGGCCAGTGTTCTCTTTCTGACTTTATCTCTTATGATGATTTCCCTGCTCACAATGGCTTCTTCCTCCATCTTTAAAGTCAGGAGCCTCACGTCTTCAAAGCTCTCTCTGACCCATGGTTCTGTCTCCCTCTTTCACTTAACACGGACACTTTTGATAACATTGGGCTCACCTGTATAACCCAGAATAATCTCCTTATCTCAAGATTCTTAATCATAGCTACAAAATTCCTTTTGCCAAGTGAGATACCATGTTCACACCTTTCAGAGAGTGGGACATTGACACCTTTGGGGGTCATTTTTCTGCAAACTATGCCTCCCAAATCTTTGTGTGTTATTTCCTTGTTTCATCCAATTTCCTCATCGAATTTCACCTAATCATTGATATCTCCTCTGAGTGCCCTAAGTAAAATATCCTACCTTCATGTCCCTATATATTCCTCTTCCTTCCTTTCCTTTCCTTAATAATATTATTACCTCAGTTCAGTTCAGTCGCTCAGTCACGTCCAACTCTTTGTGTCCCTGATGTATAATTTTCTTTTTGTTTACTGTTTGTCTCAACTAAAATTCAACTTCCACGAAAGTAGAGTTTTTGTCTGTTTTCTTCACTGCTGTATCCTTGCCCCTCTACTCAGTCTAGAATAATGCCTGCCATATAGAAAGTGCTCAAACAATGGTTATGGAAACAATGAATACTGAATTTCTGAATGTATTACTTTTCTACTCCAGTTACTTTCCTGGAAGTTAAGAACTCTGTTTTATATCAAATTCATAAAGTCTATGTACTGAAGAAATCTAATTTCATTATTAGGATTCTATCTTGCCCAGCAAGAAGTGAGAATCATCACATTCCTATTCTGAATCTGCTATCTCTCCTCATTTTAGACATTTCCATTCAGTTATCTTCTATACTAGAGCTTTCTCTCACTCTTCTCATGAGATGGAACAGACAGGTAACAGAGTTTTCTTAAAGCTCTAGCTTTCCTACACAGGTAGGAAAAAACCCTTGGAAACAGTAGTAACTTAGACATCATATTACATAATTGGGAATACATTTTATTTTATTATTTAGAAAAAATTTTGGCCGCACTGCACCACATAGCATGGGGCATCTTAGTTCACTGACCACGGATTGAACCCATGCCCCTTGCATTGAAATCACAGAGTCTTAACCACTGGACCACCAGGGAAGTCCCAGAAATATATTTTAAATAAACATTTGCTTAGAAGCATATTTTTAAATAAATAAAGTTATTTTTCCTGTGGTCTTAAAAGTTAAAATAAGCTTAATACATTCCACAAAAATGAGTGAAATATGGTATTTGTCTGTCTCCATATGACCTATTTCACTTAGCATAATAGCTTGAGTTCATCCACATGAACACTCTGTAGTGTACACAAAAGTAGAAATATAATGCTGTATTCATTAAATTTTTATTTTATTTTATTTTTAAACTTTACATATTGTATTAGTTTTGCCAAATAAATCCATGTTATATCTTTAAAATGTTTGAAAAACTTGATACACATTTGACTTTTATGGATATTCTAAATAAAAAATAGAAACATCAGTATCTGATACAATGAGGTTAAAGGAAGAAACATAGGAGAGTGTCCCACTGCATCATCAACTTATTGTGTATTATTACATTATATTATTTTTTGTCTTGAAGTTTCATTTTCCTTATTTACAGAATGATGATAATAGAAGCAGCAATATTTACCTAATATCACTTGAAAGAAAAAGATGATGATATGGTGAACAAGTCAGATATGGTTCCTAAAAAGAAGTTGTTATAAACCATGACTAAATACTGGTCACATCAAATGCTTGGAGGACGATGGAATTGGGATTGGGAGGAGGGTGGAACAGAATGGAGACAGACCCAGCGGAAGAAGCGAGAGAGCTCTCTCCACTGGTGGAATAAGAAGTCTTCCTTTCTCTCAGGAGTCAAAGGCCAGAAAATCTTACTAATAACAAAATAACCTCCCAGAATATTAAACTAGAGTAGCATCCTGAGGCAGAGAAGGCAATGGCACCACACTCCAGTACTCTTGCCTGGAAAATCCCATGGATGGAGGAGCGTGGTTGCAGTCCATGGGGTCGAGAAGTGTCGGACAGGACTGAGCGACTTCAGTTTCACTTTTCCCTTTCATGCATTGGAGAAGGCAATGGCAACCCACTCCAGTATTCTTGCCTGGAGAATCCCAGGGATGGCGGAGCCTGGTGGGCTGCCGTCTATGGGGTTGCACAGAGTTGGACAAGACTGAAGTGACTTAGCATCAGCAGCATCCCAAGGAGAGGTCAGAAGCTAAGGGAGTTGAAAGTCTAGAAAAAAATATTGGGAATAAAGTTTTAAGATTGGGAATAAAGTTTTAAGACTGGGAACAAAGATGGCAGTGGCAGGAGAGCTCCTGGAGGGAGAGCTAACAATAAGGAAGAGATGGAGAGAATCAGGCAGAGCCTCTACCACAGGCTAGCAAACAGGAGGATGCAAGAAGCGGGGCTAGGTAGTCTGGTGTATCAGACACCTTGTGATAGGTAAGGAACCCGTCTCCTGACATCCTGGGCAGTCATGAGGACCACTGACTTCCCAAGGGCGAAGCCTGCTGCTACTCCCACAGCCTGAGCTTCTAGGCCTTTGCTGCATCACATAACAGTACATGGTAATGTTCTCTTGGCAGGTGAATCATTCTAATACCTTGTCAGGCTAGGCTCCTAGTCTTGCTTTTCCAAAGCACAACACTGTCTGGGGCCAGGCCTGGGTAGAGACTGACAGATTCAGGACAGCTGATGATCATAAAGTGACTGATCACTTCTAACACATACAACAATACACATGTAATGGTATTTTTAAAAGTCACATACAAACAAGACCCAAATAAATGTATATTTTACATTTAGGTTTTTGTTTGTTTGTTTGTTTTTCCAAAATACCCAAATAATTACACAGGGACAGAAGAGAAACTCCATAGCTATCCAATAGCTACTCTGATTTGTCCCCAAGAAACAGCATGATGCTAACACTGGCTTTAACAATGCTAAAAAAAAAACCATCACCATCCATTTCGAGAGTACAGAAGGAAAAACGAAGAAGATTAACCAGATTATGTGTCAGCAATGATTGAAGAGAATACTGACAAATCATCTGGAACTGTCACTGCCAAGAGGCAGGCTCTCTAATATTTTGGCCTGTTCCATGAAGGCCTCTATCATACATACACCTACATATATATTAAATATTTTTTGGCATTATGAAGCCAACTTGAGATGCTAAAACAACTGGTATTTTGGGGCACATCGAAGAATGAATCCATTTGTTGAAAATAGATAGAAATGTAAATTGTTTACTAGTGTGGCTAGAAAAGCCTTAAACCTTCCACTCACAACTCATGCCATCAAATTCTTGTTTGACTAAGTTTTTCCCTTTTTTCACTAGTGGGCTGTCTCACTATAGATCTAGTGCAAAAAGATGCCACAATTAGCTTATCGCCATGGATTAATTCACTTAATCAACAAATTTTTGAGTCTTTACTAAGTGGTGAATAATCTGCTAAGCCCTTGGATACATATGTGAACCAAAATTCCTGCCCTCAAGGAATTTAGAATCTAGCTCCCAGACTGCACCCAACTGCCACCTCCTAACAGAGCCAGGTACTGAGGACAAGGAAATCAGTCCCTGCTCTTTAATCTCTGCCAGTAGGCCTTGCAGAAATCCATGGTGCCATTTGGCATAACATGTTGGGCTGTCTGTTAACTAGGGGTATCCCATTAGGCTTTGAGCACTTTGGGACAAGCTGTGGTGCTGTCTAAAAAGAATCCTTCTCTATGTCTGTGTTGGTATTCCTGCCCTGCAAATAGGTTCATCTGCACCATTTTTCTAGATTCCACATAGATACATTCATAGATACCTAGTGAGGGCCCACAGTATAGCACAGGGAGCTCACCTCTGTGCTCTGTGATGACCTAGAGGGGTAGGGTGGGAGGGTGGTGGCAGGGAGGCTCAAGAGGGAGGAGATATATGTTTACATATGGCTGAAATTAAAAGACGCTTACTTCTTGGAAGAAAAGCAATGACAAACCTAGACAAAGTATTAAAAAGCAGAAACATTACTTTGCCTACAAAGGTCTGTCTAGTCAAAGCTACGATTTTTCCAGTAGTCCTGTATGGATGTGAGAGTTGGACCATAAAGAAGGCTGAGCGCCAAAGAATTGATGCTTTTGAATTGTGGTGTTGGAGAAGACCCTTGAGAGTCCCTTGGACTGCAAGGAGATCAAACCAGTCAATCCTAAAGGAAATCAGTCCTGAATATTCATTGGAGGCATTGATGCTGAAGCTGAAGCTCCAAAACTTTGGTCACCTGATGTGAAGAGCTGACCCATTGGAAAACACCCTGATGCTGGGAATGTTTGAAGGCAGGAGAAGGAGACTACAGAGGATGAAATGGTTGGATGGTATCACTAACTCAATGGGCGGGAGTTCGAGCAAGCTTGGGAAATGGTGAAGGACAGGGACGCCTAGTGTGCTGCAGTCCATGGGGTCACAAAGAGTTGGACATGACTGAGTGAGTGAACAGCGATAACAAATGGCTGATTCACTTTGTTGTACAGCAGAAACTAACACAATATTGTAAAGCAATTATCCTCCAACTTAAAAAAAAATAGATAATCCTTCTTCAACTGAGATCCTGGGGAGGTATTAATAACTGGATGTATCGCTTACTCATCTGGAATTTAAGCTATGAGGCAGGAGCCTTGTCTTGTCCATGGCTGTATCACCAGCCCCGAGGACAGTATAAATAAATATAAAAGGCATTCAATAAACATCTATTACATTAATAAATTAACAAAAATTAGCTTTTCTGATTTCTAGATTCTGATTCTTTGTACTACACCATACTACTTTGTGCCCTAAAGAAATGTGTTATCAATTATTTCACAGGGTAGGTGGCAAAATTTCAAAAAGGGAGGGTATTGCTGCTTCCCCTGCCAGAACCTTGGCACCAGCATGGTTTGTAAAATCGGATTTGATGTTGGCCCATTGTCTGCTCAGGGCTCTGACTCTGAGTCATCCCTGTACAGTCAACACTCAGCAAGAGAGAGTTCCAAACCCCTGAGCCCTATTCATGGCTAACATCATTGACCCTTTCTCCTGATGTCACTCTGTCTCCTGACTTGTCCCTCCTTTCCCGCATTTTCTTATTTCTTACATGAGTTCTCATTTTGGACCCTGCATTCACCCTCTTGGATCTGCAATTGCTGTTCTACCTTTGAAACTCATATGGCAGTGGTGAAATTGCCTTGTGGCCTGCCCAGTCTTTTCTGGCTGCCCTTAGTAACTATGTTTCTTGATAAGGCTACCAAATGCCATAATCCTCTTCAGAGTTGGCTCCCATGGCTGGCATCCACTCATACTGGCTGAATCCAATTCCTCCAAGAGGAGGAATCAGACACAGTTCAGTTCAGTTCATTCAGTCCATCAGTCATGTCCAACTCTTTACGATCCCATGGACTGCAGTATGCCAGGCCTCCCTGTCCATCACCAACTCCTGAGTTTACTCAAACTTATGTCCATTGAGTTGGTGATGTCATCAAAAAATCTCAACCTCTGTTGTCCCCTTCTCCTCTTGCCTTCAATCATGCCCAGCATTAGGGTCTTTTCAAATGAGTCAGGTCTTTGCATCAGGTGGCCAAAGTATTGGAGTTTCAGCTTCAGCATCAGTCCTTCCAATGAATATTCAGAGTTGATTTCCTTTAGGATGGACTGGTTGGATCTCCTTGCAGTCCAAGGGACTCTCAAGAGTCTTCTCCAACACCACAGTTCAAAAGCATCAATTCTTTGGCACTCAGCTTTCTTAATAGTCCAATTCTCACATCCATACATGACTACTGGCAAAACCATAACATTATGAAAGCATTCAATAAATGTTTGTTCATTTTAGTTCATTCATAATTGTAGAGGATGTAAAATGGGGTCATAGCCTGGCTCACAACAATCCTCAGGCTGTGTTGTCCTCTCTGTGGATGAATTCTCCTTTGCCCCTAAACACATAGTGTACATGAAATGTACTACAGTTGGCCCTTGAACAGCATGACTTTGAACTGTGCCAGTTCACTAATACGCAGATTTTTATTTTTATTTTTTATTTTATTATTTTTTTAGATTTTTATTTTTTAATAGTAAATGCTAAATGTGTGCATGCTAAATCACTTCAGTCAGTTAGTCAGACTCTTTGTGACCCCACGGACTGTAGCCCGCTAAGCTCCTCTGTCCATGGAATTCTTCAGGCAAGAATGCTGGAGTGGGTTGCCATGCCCTCTCCCAGGGGATTTTCCCGAGCCAGGGATCATCGAAACAGGGTCTCTTACATCTCCTGCATTGGCAAATAGGCTCTTTACCAGTAGGGCCATCTGGGAAGCCCTATAAATACTACACAATCTGCCATTAGTTGAATCCACAGATGCAGAACCTCAGGAATGGATAAGGAGGTCTGACTCTAAGTGGCATGTGGATTTTTGACTGCAGGGAGGGTCTGTGCCCCTAACCTCTGTGTTGTTCAAGGGTCAACTGTATTTTCTTATATTATGTACCTCCTAATCACAGTTTATGATGGAGGAAGGGAGAAATTGACCAAACCTTAAAAAAAGCATGTGACCATAATTAGCCCTAATTCTTTTATCAGGAACAGCCTTGGAAGACTTGGAAAATGGGAGCAGAACCAAGAACCATGAGGTTGCCTGATGAAATAATTTCTTCTCCAGTCAAAACTGGTGGATTCATGTCAATGTATGGCAAAACCAATACAAAATTGTAAAGTAAAATAAATAAATAAATAAAACTGAAAAAAAAATTAGTCAGCAAAGGAATGTTTCTGACTCAATTTATCATTACTGTCCGTCAAGGTAAATAATGTACATCCTTTGTGTAGTAATTTCTCCTTCTCCTGTTATTAAATGAGAGTCTTTATTGCTATTTTATTCCAGTTTTGTTTCACTATTATATATATATATATTATATATATATATATATATATATATGTTATCCTGTGAATAACTAAGTGTATCATTGAATCATACAGTATATGAACGTAAGGAACCACATTTGAACATGGTCCAGAGGAATAGGTGTCATTTTGAGATCCTAGACTTTAAGATGATGCTGTGACCATGTCTAACCTGGATTGTGTCACATTGCAGAGACTGAGGCAAGATTATGGTTGCATGTGGGAAAATTGCATTATTCTTGGTGCTAATGATATTGGGAAGAGAAATACTTTTAAAAGAGTGTTATAGAAAGAAGGTATATCTATGCCAGGCAATTGAGGCGTGTGATACATTTTTTTCTAAGTTGATGTTTTTATCTGGCTTCCAGTGATTCTCTTCATTGTGACATCTTTGCTATCATCTCTTTGGCACAGAAACTACTTCTTGCACCCTTAGTACTGTCCATGGTTTAGACAAATGCTTTTGTATCCTTACAGGACTTTACCAAGACAGCCACAAGGATCAGTGGTCAGTTTGGGGAGAGGGTAGATGTCCCAGAGTGCTTTGGTTGTTGCCTTCTGGAAGCTTGGTTGTTCACTTCATCATTCATTTTTATGAACACTTTTCAGCCTTCTAAAACATACTCCCTTTATCCAGGCTATGTTAAATGAGATTTCTCTAGCCTAACGATAACAGGCCATACTCAGCAATATCATGCATTTGTAATCCACTCTTCAGTGATGAAATTAAAAAAATTAAAAATAATTAATGGAACAAAATTAATATAATGGTTTTGAGTGTGTCACACGAAGCGAGGGTAAGCATGAGTCTGATGTTTTGTGTGTGTGTGTGCAGTTGTGTACAGGCACACACACTGGGTCACTGGAGAGTTATGCTTAAAAAATGTGAAAGCCATGGCACTAAAGCATTCAAATCTGTGAATCAGTGAGGCTGCTCTAAGCATGTAAGAAATCAGTCCAGATCGGTTCATTTTTAATGATCAGCCCAGGTATGTAGGAGGTGAAAAAACCTTGAGAAAGGTGAGTCATTTAAGAAGCTTCTCTGTACACGAAGGAAAATATTCTCCCCTAAGTGACACTCTGTGGAATAATTCACGCTTATGAATTTGGTGAATACTGTAAACCAAAAGGCTAGAAAGAAGTTTGTTTCAGTAGCTGCAACCTCACAAGCTGTAGAAGAGTTTCAATTACCCAGGAGATTGGCTTAGTGTGAAATCCCCATATTATGTAAAATCTGATGAAGGATCAGAGAAAGTTCTAGAATCAAGGCCATGATGATGGCACAATCATAGCAGGATAATAGGTGTGCATTTTGAGAAAGAAAGCAAAATATCAAGATGACTGGGTCTGACTGGACACCTAAGCTCATTTTTCTCAGTGTGGCTGGAATGACAAGAGCCTCCTGTTCTGTGTAATTCCTCTCAAAGGGAGGGATTCAGTCCTCAGTAGAACCTGCTGTGAGATAACAGCCTTATTGCTGAAGTGGATAACTTCAGTTGAGTGACAGTTGCTCTCTGGTGAAGGGATAGAAAATGAATCAGTTCCAAGTTGAGGCGAGAATACAGACACATGGAGGGCTGTCTCCCCTGGAGGGGGAAGTGATTCCTGGCACTGGTCAAATTATCTGGAGGGAAACCCAATCTTTGTAACAAACCAGAATTGTCAGAGGGTTTTTGGCATGCTTGTGGGTGGGAACAAACTCTTGGTCAAGACCCTAGAGCAGTGAGACATGCCTAGATAGCATCGAGATGTGGTTGCCAGAAAGACCAAAATATGATTAGAAGGTTGGGAGGGGAGAAGGGCTGTATATTTGTTAATCAACAATGACCAGTGATTTGATCAGTTAGATCCGCGTAATAGAACATCTGTGAAAAATTCTAAATGACAGGGTGCACAAAGCTTCTGGGTCAGTGATTACAATGAGTTGCTGGGAGGGTGGTGCACTCATGGAGGACACAGATGCTCAGTACCCTTTCATCCCACACTTTTCCCCATACAACTCTTTCATTTGACAGTTTCTGAGTTGTATCCTTTGTCTAGTAGTAAATAAGCTGTTTTTCTGGGTTCTGTGTACCATTCTAGCAAGCCATCAAACCGAAGAAGTCATGGTAGTAGCTGGTCCATCAGACATATGGGAGGCCTGAGAGCCTTGCGAACTAGTGTCTGAAGTAAGAGGCAGTCTCATGGGACTGAACCCTTCATCTGTGGAGTCTGATGCTAACTCCAAGTAGTTATTGTCAGAGTTGAGTTGAATTGTAGGATACCCATGTGGTATCTAGAGAGTCAGAGACTTGGTTAGTGTGGGGGAAAACCTCACACATTTGCTGTCAGAAGTGTTTGCAGGTAGAAAAACAGACCAGACTATCTATTTACCAAATGACACTGGATCCTGAGCTATGAAAGATCCCAGCAATGGGGACACTCTGAGGTTGTTCTCAAAAGGCAATAAAATATGTACATGTAAGGACTCACTTATATAAAAATTCTCTATTTTTATATGAGAGACTGGATAATTTCTCTCAGTTTATGTTACTATCTTGTGCTCTCCCTGATGGCTAAAAATCAAAATCAACTAAAATTTATACATGACTACACTGAATCAGAGAAGTTAAGTTTTTACCAGCACTGTAAATGCTCAAAGATACTTAAAAATATTATAAGTGGAATTCAGAAAAATGATGGCCATAGGGATATCATACAGGCATGTCTATTTTCCAATTCTATTCTTATGCCCTGCTTATTTTAATTAGCAATTGAATCAAATAGTGAAATATGTGAGACTATCCATTGTGTTTGCCTTTTCATTTGGAAATGCAGGCATATCTGCTGAGAAATCTCTGGTGTGACAATGCAATCAGGACTTTAGAAAAGCGTAACCAACTGCAATTTGTATCAGTGCTCAGAGAAAATTGATTGCAATATTATTTATATCATTTTTCTCTGCATTCATTTATCAATCCATGCATATAAAAATGTTGCTTTCTAATTCATGGACTATAGACACCATAGATTATATGAAATTGGTCATACATTTAAGATTTTAGAATCTTAGGGGGGAAAAACATGTTCTACATAGTAATCCATCTTAAATAAAAATATCCATATAAAGAGAATTGATGCCCGTTTGTGCTCCCACTAGGCAGGAAGGAGCCTGCTCTGTACCACATTACACTAGCAGAGAATGCTTGCTGCATTCCAGTATGATAGGTGGCCAGCAATGGTAGCTGTGGCTGTTGGAGGGACTAAGCTGTGGGTGAAATCCACATTTGTACTTCTGAATCAGCCCCTCTCCTGCCTATATCTATGTGGCCAAAGTGGTCACAGAAGGGGATTCTGACCTCTGTCTGGAAGAAGGAAATGACAGCCTACTCCAGTATTCTTGCCTGGAGAATCCCACGGACAGAGGAGCCTGGTGGCTATACTCATGGGGTTGCAAGAGTTGGACAGGACTTAGTGACTAAACCACCACTACCTCTGTCCGGGAAGGGTCCCCAAAGGCAGAGAAAGGTCTTGCAAGAGATCATGTTAATAAAAATGATCAGTTTTCATCAGTTCATATCCTCATAAATGCATTCAGTTTTTATAACATGATATTTCTGTGGCAAAAATCTCCTCATTACTGCATAGAGAAATGGGGCTTAAGAGAACCAGCTATAGTCATTAAATCCAAAAGGTGCTAGACATTGAAAAAATGAGCCTCAAGATATGAAAGAATCCAGTCTGATTCCTGACCTCAGGTTTCCCAGGGATGGAATGTCTTTTTTTTCTAACAATTTTATAGAGTTACAATTAATATACTTTACAATTCATTAATTTAAAGTGCATGACTCAATGATTCTGAGTATACACAACAACACGAGACGACTCTATAGATGGACATCACCAGATAGTCAATACCAAAATCAGATTGATTATATCTTTGCAACAAAAGATGGAGAAGCTCTATACAGTTAACAAAAACAAGACCAGAAGCTGACTGTGGCTCAGATCATGAACTCCTTATTGCAGATTTCAGACTGAAATTGAAGAAAGTAGGGAAAACCACTAGGCCATTTAGGTAAGGCCTAAGTAAAATCCCTTATGATTATACAGTGGAAGTAACAAATAGATTCAAAGGATTAGATCTGATAGACAGAGTGCCTGAAGAACTATGGATGAAGCCTCAAGACATTGTACAGGTGGCAATGATCAAAACCATCCCCAAGAAAAAGAAATGCAAAAAGGCAAAATGGTTGTCTGAGAAGGCCTTACAAATAGCTGAGAAAAGAAGAGACATGAAAGGCAAAGAAGAAAAGGAAAGATAAATCCATCTGAATGCAGAGTTTCAAAGAATAGCAAGGAGAGATAAGAAAACCTTCTTAACTGAACCATGCAAAGAAATGGAGGAAAACAATAGAATGGGAAAGACTAAAGATCTCTTCAAGAAAATTAGAGATACCAAGGGAACATTTCATGAAAATATGGGCACAATAAAGGACAGAAACGATATGAACCTAACAGAAGCAGAAGATATTAAGAAGAGGTGGCAAGAATACATGAAACAGCTATACAAAAGAGATCTTGATGGCCCAGATAACCATGGTGGTGTGGTAGCTCACCTAGAGCCAGACATCCTGAACTGTGAAGTCAAGTGGGTCTTAGGAAGCATTACTACAAACAAAATTAGTGGAGATGATGGAATTCCAGCTGGGCTATTTCAAATCCTAAAAGATGATGCTGTTAAAGTGCTGCACTCAATATACCAGCAAATTTTGAACATTCAGCAGTGACCACAGGACTGGAAAAGGTCAATTTTCATTCCAATCCCAAAGAATGGCAATGCCAAAGAATCTTCAAAATACCACACAATTGCACTCATTTCACATGCTAGCAAGGAAATGCTCAAAATTCTTCAAGCTAGGCTTCAACAGTACGTGAACCAAGAAGTTCCCAGATGTACAAGCTTGACTTAAGAAAGGCGAGGAACCAGTGATCAAATTGCCAACATCCATTGGATCATAGAAAAAGCAAGGGAATTCCAGGAAAACATCTACTTCTGTTTTATTGACTATGTTAAAGCCTTTGACTATGTAGATCACAACAAACTGTGGAAAATTCTTAAAGAGATGGGAATACCAGACCACCTTACCTGTCTCCTGAGAAACCTGTCTGCAGGTCAAGAAGTAACAGTAACATGTAAAATGCCAGCTGGATGAAGCTCAAGCTTGAATCAAGATTTCCAGGAGAAATATCAATAACTTCACATGTCAGAGAAACATGCAAAATATCATGTATGAAACGAGATGCCAGTCCAGGTTCGATGCACGATACTGGATGCTTGGGGCTAGAGCACTGGGACGACCCAGAGGGATGGTATGGGGAGGGAGGAGGGAGGTGGGTTCAGGATGGGGAACACATGTATACCTGTGGCGGATTCATTTTGATATTTGGCAAAACTAATACAATTATGTAAAGTTTAAAAATAAAATAAAATTAAAAAAATAAAAGTAATAAAGTTTAAGAATAAATAAAATAAAAAAAATAAAGCAGAAGTAGATGTTTTTCTGGAAATCTCTTAAAAAAAAAAAAGATAATACCACTCTAATGGCAGAAAGCAAAGAACTAAAGAGTCTCTTGATGAAGATGAAAGAGGAGCGTGAAAAAGCTGGCTTAAAACTTAACATTCAAAAAACTGAGCTCATGGCATCTAGTCTCATCACTTCATGGCAAATATATGGGGAAACAATGGAAACAGTGACAGACTTTATTTTTTGGGGCTCCAAAATCACTGTGGACAGTAACTGCAGCCATGAAATTAAAAGATACTTGCTCCTTGGAAGAAAAGCTATGACAAACCTAGAGAGCAAATTAAAAACGCAGAGACATTATTTTGCCAAAAAAGGTCCACATAGTCAAAGCTATGGTTTTTCCAGTAATCATGTATGGATATGAGAGTTGAAGCATAAAGAAGGCTGTGAGCCAAATAATTGTTGTTCTCGAACTGTGGTGCTGCAAAAGACTCTTGAGCATACCTTGGACTGCAAGGAGATCAAACTAGTTAATCCTAAAGGAAATAAGTCCTGAATATTCATTGGAAGGACCCATGCTGAACCTGAAACTCCAATACTTGGGTCACCTGATGCGAGAGCCGACTTGTTACAAAAGACCTTGATGTTGGGAAAGATTGAAGGCAGGAGGAGAAGGGGATTATAGAGGACAATATTGTTGGATGGCATCACCGATTCAGTGGACATGAGTTTGAGCACACTCTGGGAGATAGTGAAGGACAGGGAAGGCTGGCATGCTGCAGTGCATGGGGTCTCAAAGAGTCAGACACGACTGAGCAGCTAATACATACGTAAAAAATAGATAAATAATGAGAACCTACTGTATAGCACAGGGATCTCTAGTCAATGTTCCATAGTGACCTAAATGGGAAAGAAAACTAAAAAAGAGGGGATATATGCAAACATATAACTAATTCACTTTGTTTTACAGCAGAAACTAGCACAACATTATAAAGAAACTAAACTTCAATGAATTTTTTTAAATAAATAAAACGTTTATCTATCTCCATGGAGCTGGATAAATAAGCCAGATTTTTAAAAAAATATTTCAGTTTGTATATTTCCTTTGGAGCCTTTGTAGAACTATGAGATATTTTTGCTGTTTCTGGTACCTGATCTGCATATGCACTCTGTCCTTTTTTATTCCAAAATATTCAGGATAATCAGAGTCCATGCTTTCAAGAAACTAAAATCTAGTGGGAGAGAGAATGATGGAAATGTTTTGTACCTTGAATGAAAAAAAAATGCTAGAAAGTAAATAGGTAAAAAAAATAAATAGATGCCACTTACTGGTTACAACCTATGTACCTAGTATTGTGTTAAATGCTATACATACACGTCATTCTTTTTGTTTGTCTGTTTTTCTTGGATTTTGTGGGCTAACTGTATTTTTTTCACTTGCCATTATTTTATTACTTGTGAGGTTGCATATAATTGGGGGTTATTAATATTTTATTTTTAATATACTATTTTTAATAAACTTACTATTTTCAAACAAACAAATTATGTTTGTCATTTAAGAAAGTTACACACACACACACACACACACACACAAAGAGATGTGGGCTATTCTCCATGGGGTGGCGTTAGGCAAAAACTAAGAGAACCTGGATAAATTATGGACTTCAGTGAATAATGTGTCACTATCAGCTCATTGGTTGTGACAATGTCAATGAATTGTGGAACTGGATTCAGGGTCTATGGGATTACCCCGGCCAAGTTTGCAATTTGTCTATAAATTTAAGATTAAATATTTCTAAAATAAAAAGTTTGTGAAAAGAAGAAAATACAGGTACAATCAACACAGTATTAGATTAGCTTCAAGTATACAACATTGTGATTTGACATTTGTATACATTGTGGAATGGTTACCATGATAGGTCTAGCTACTATCACCACATAAAGTATTACAACATTATTGACAATATTCCCCATGTTGTTTATCACATCCTCATGACTTATTTTATAACTAGAAATGTGTACCTCTTTAATCCCCTTCATCAATTTTACCCAACCTCCTCCTGTCTTCTTGCTGGTGACTGTAAATCTATTCTCTGTATCTATGAGTTTGGGTTTTGGTTAGTTTGTTTTATTTTTTAGATTCCACATTTAAGTGAAATCAGGCAGTATTTTTGAAAATGAAAAAAAAAAGGCTTACAGAAGTTAAGAAACTTTTCAAATTAAAAAATATTGGTTGTAAATAGCAGATCTGAGATTTGAATCCAAGTTTTGTCTAAATTTGAAACATGACTGAACTGTTGTGTTCATGTAAAATTAAACTATGCTATCATGGGACAAAAACTACATAACACAAGTAGGAAGTGGGAGAGACTAAATTTGCTTGGGGGCATTGTGGAAGATGAGAGCATGGAGACCTCAGAGTTTGTCTTAAAGGATGAGTGTAGGTCATCCAGCAGAAAGGAAAATTTGGATCTGTGGTTGCCTCAGGCCACCATGGATGAAAGGACTGTGCAGCACTTGAAGTTGCTATTAGAGGCATCTGGCGACACTCCTATGAACCACAGTGTCTGCAGGGGCAAAAGCCCAGGGGTTAAAGCAACCATGCACGTCAGAGAGTTGCCAGTGTCAGTGTGTGTGTAAACTTAGGAAACACAGGGATAAGAGGCTAGAAAAGTAGATTGGGTTAAATAAGGTCCTAAAGGGCTGTTATCTTAGTGTGGAGATTAGATGAGAGCAGACCAGAGACTTAAAGACTCCTTGGGTAACTACGGCAGCAATCCAGGTAGGTGTTGGGGGTGATGGGGATGGGGGAGAAGACTGACTGGTGATTTGGTGACTGGTCGAGAGCAGTGGAATGTCAAACTGGGGAGAATTTACAGTTCAGATGACCTCTCAGTAAGCAGGACTTTTAGATCTTTGCCCTTCGACTCCCCTCTGCTGTGTCTTGGGATGGAGCTTTCAGTACACAGATCCTCCTAGTCTCAGGATGATCATCCCATGCATTAAGGACTCTAGTCTTCTTATTTCTAATAAGGAAGGGCATGCCATTAACCTAACAGATAGATGAAGTCATTTTATAGCATTCAACACCCACCCAGCACCTACCACAATGCCTGGCACATAGTATACCCTAAGGAAATATTTACTGAATTAATGCTGAATTGTCTCATAAGGAAAAGGAAAAAAATTAGAAGAAAATTAATTATATAAGGCTACTTCTACAAGTCTGAAGCTCATGGCCAACATCATATTAATTTTAAAAATATTCCAGCTCTCATGGTTTAAAAGATCAGTAAATAATCAGATCAGATCAGATCAGATCAATCGCTCAGTCATGTCCGACTCTTTGCGACCCCATGAATCACAGCACGCCAGGCCTCCCTGTCCAACACCAACTCCCTGAGTTCACTGAGACTCACGTCCATCAAGTCAGTGATGCCATCCAGCCATCTCATCTTCGGTCGTCCCCTTCTCCTCCTGTCCCCAGTCCCTCCCGGCAACAGAGTCTTTTCCAATGAGTCAACTCTTCGCATGAGGTGGTCAAAGTACTGGAGTTTCAGCTTTAGCATCATTCCTTCCAAAGAAATCCCAGGGCTGATCTCCTTCAGAATGGACTGGTTGGATCTCCTTGCAGTCCAAGGGACTCTCAAGAGTCTTCTCCAACACCACAGTTAAAAAGCATAAATTCTTCGGTGCTCAGCCTTCCTCACAGTCCAACTCTCACATCCATACATGACCACTGGAAAAACCATAGCCTTGACTAGACGGACCTTTGTTGGCAAAGTAATGTCTCTGCTTTTGAATATGCTATCTAGGTTGCTCATAACTTTCCTTCCAAGGAGTAAGCATCTTTTAATTTCATGGCTGCAGTCACCATCTGCAGTGATTTTGGAGCCCAGAAAAATAAAGTCTGACACTGTTTCCACTGTTTCCCCATCTATTTCCCATGAAGTGATGGGACCGGATGCCATGATCTTCATTTTCTGAATGTTGAGCTTTAAGCCAACTTTTTCACTCTCCTCTTTCACTTTCATCAAGAGGCTTTTTAGTTCCTCTTCACTTTCTGCCATAAGGGTGGTGTCATCTGCATATCTGAGGTTATTGATATTTCTCCCGGCAATCTTGATTCCAGCGTGTGTTTCTTCCAGTCCAGCGTTTCTCATGATGTACTCTGCATATAAGTTAAATAAACAGGGTGACAATATACAGCCCTGACATACTCCTTTTTCTATTTGGAACCAGTCTGTTGTTCCATGTCCAGTTCTAACTGTTGCTTCCTGACATGCATACAGATTTCTCAAGAGGCAGATCAGGTGGTCTGGTATTCCCATCTCTTGAAGAATTTTCCACAGTGTATTGTGATCCACACAGTCAAAGGCTTTGGCATAGTCAATAAAGCAGAAATAGATGTTTTTCTGGAACTCTCTTGCTTTTTCCATGGTCCAGTGGATGTTGGCAATTTGATCTCTGGTTCCTCTGCCTTTCTAAAACCATGGAAAAGAAATGCAAAAAAACAAAATGACTGTCTGGGGAGGCCTTACAAATAGCTGTGAAAAGAAGAGAAGTGAAAAGCAAAGGAGAAAAGGAAAGATATAAACATCTGAATGCAGAGTTCCAAAGAATAACAAGAAGAGATAACAAAGCCTTCTTCAGTGATCAATGCAAAGAAATAGAGGAAAACAACAGAATGGGAAAGACTAGAGATCTCTTCAAGAAAATTAGAGATACCAAGGGAACATTTCATGCAAAGATGGGCTCAATAAGGGACAGAAATGGTATGGATGTAACAGAAGCAGAAGATATTAAGAAGAGATGGCAAGAATACACAGAAGAACTGTACAAAAAAGATCTTCATGACCCAGATAATCACGATGGTGTGATCACTGACCTAGAGCCAGACATCCTGGAATGTGAAGTCAAGTGGACCTTAGAAAGCATCACTACGAACAAAGCTAGTGGAGGTGATGGAATTCCAGTTGAGCTATTCCAAATCCTGAAAGATGATGCTGTGAAAGTGCTGCACTCAATATGCCAGCACATTTGGAAAACTCAGCAGTGGCCACAGGACTGGAAAAGTTCAGTTTTCATTCCAATCCCAAAGAAAGGCAATGCCAAAGAATGCTCAAACTACTGCACAATTGCACTCATCTCACATGCTAGTAAAGTAATGCTCAAAATTCTCCAATCCAGGCTTCAGCAATATGTGAACCGTGAACTTCCTGATGTTCAAGCTGGTTTTAGAAAAGGTGGAGGAACCAGAGATCAGATTGCCAACATCTGCTGGATCATGGAAAAAGCAAGAGAGTTCCAGTAAATAATAATTCTCTTCAATTCTGCTCTGTATTTATGAACTGAGAAGGAGGGTGGAAGGGAGGGAGGACAGAAACAGAGATCGAAACAGCCTGAATACTGATTAAAACTCTATTAGATGGTGTGACAGGTGTGAAGCTAATTGGCCTTACTCTCACCTTCAGAAGTGGATACATTCCTTTCAAATGACAGGATTTCTGGGGGAGGCTAATGGATGTGCAGTAGAGCCTCACAATGGCCAAGGATGAAGACCACCATTCACCCTCTCTGTAGACAGGTACATGCTAAGGAAGAGACTGGAAGAGTATGGGAATGAGTCTTGTATGCCTAGTTTGTTCTTTTAGATTAATTCCATAATTCTATTATCCTTACCCAAGGACCAGCAAGTGAAGGAAAGGAAAGAGTAAGCAGGTGGAAAGAAGCTAAAAGTGCCACTCTAATGGGGAATGGAAATAGATCATCCCTCTAACACTTGACATCATCATTATCCATCCGTCAGCAAGTGAAGTTGGCTATAACTCCAATATATATATATATATATATAGGATATGATGACTTATTTCTATCTCCACAATTATCACCCTAATATCTGCCACCAGTCTTCTGCCTGGAAGAATAAAATTGTTTTCAATATGCAGAGCTTCCAAACTGTTCTATAGTTTTTTGTGCACTGAATGGTTCCATGGGTTCCATGGTAACCCCTGGTGTTGCACAGTGTTCAACCAGGACAACTGTATGTGGTAACATCCTTTATGGGCAACTTTAGGCTAATATTAGGTGCTGGGGATACAATGGTGAGCAAAACAATACTTGTCAGCATGGAGTTTCAGTTGAGTAAAACACACATATTTATATAAATCAACGCATTGATTTCAGACGGTGACAATTACTATGTTAATTTTAGATAGTAGCAAGAACCATGAAATACACTGGAATAATGCTTAGTCCCCTACAGAATGGTTGAAGACTCTCTGTAAGCTGTCCTTGACAATGGGATTGAATCTTGGTATTAATTCATGTTGGCCAATAAGCTAAGAATGCTGGGCAGAAACAATCTGAAAAAAAAAAAAATTCTGGAAGGTCAGGGAGATTGATTTCACAGAGACCATTGCTCCATCAAGAGGTCTGCTCCTCTCTTAAGTGACAGAGGTGGATTTTTATAGTCTTGGTCCTGAAAGTTAACATTTTAATTATTTATTTCCAGGAAGTGCTAAAATACATATGCTATTTTATGAACCTGTAGAATATTTAGACAAGGGTCTCTCAAACTTAAATGCTTCCAGAAACCAGGCAGATAATTTAAATGTGTGGGTCAGGCAAGAGAGGGAGCAGGAAAGAGATAACCTCTGCCTCTCTTTAAAGGGCAACCCACAAGAGTTTGGGCTTCCCTGGTGGAAAATGAAAAAATGAAGTCACTTCAGTAGTGGCCGATTCTTTGCAACCCCAGGGATTGTAGCCTGCCAGGCTCCTCTGTCCATGGGATTCTCCAGGCAAGAAGACTGGAGTGGGTTGCAATTTCCTTCTCCAGGGGATCTTCTTGGCCCAAGTATCAAACCTGGGTCTCTCGCATTGCATGCACACTTTTTATCGTCTGAGTTACTAGTGCAGGGAGACTTTTTACCGTCTGATGGCTCAGACGCAGGTTCAATCCCTGGGTGGAGAAGATCTCCTGGAGAAGGGAATGACAATGCCCTCCAGTATTCTTGCCTCGAGAATTTCTTGGACAGAGGAGCCTGGCGGGCTACAGTCCATAGGATTGCAAAGAGTCAGACACAAGTGAGCGATTAACACACAACACAAGAGCAGGAGCTCAGCTTCCCCTAATAAATGCTACATGAGAATATTATTCCAGTACTGCCAAATATTCTTATTTTTCAAGAAATGCTAGAAATCTGGATTTGTATGTGAAATTTCTGTATTTTTAGATGTCATTTCTTAAAACTTAAACTCTGTAAGTCAAACAACATACTTTCAAGCTGAGGGTAACTCATTTAGACATCAAAATCATATTAAAAACACCAAAAGGACTCTTTCATCTCAAAAACTAAACATTATTTCTTTCCCCAAGATACAAATATATGTAATCTCACATTTCTATTCTCAAATGGTCATTTTAAGAACATTATTTTTATGCATGTTGTTCTCAACAGCATTCCATGTCCTAAGTCTATAAAACTCTATGAAATGAAGCTCCACCATGGTATATTTCTGTTTAATCTTTAGGTAAATCTTTAATCTTTTTTTTTTAAAGCAGATCATTTTCAGAATCTGATTCTGAGAGAAAGAAGAGAAATTTGAATAGTTCCCTGCCCTTATACGAAGTTTACTAGGTCTCGTGGAGTTACCTATTTAGCCCTTTAAAATGACTGATTTAGATGTCTTGAGCTGTTGGCTACACAGTAAACAATTCAGATCCCACTATTGGGTTCTTACAATCTACATTTGATGTTAAAAAGCCTCCATGATTTGAGTCATACAGAGAATATATGAGATGATAGTATATTTTTGTACTGGAGATTTAGTACAATTCAGTATTGCTACCAAAATCCACATTCCATACATACACACACATGCATGCACATACATGTTGTTAAGCTAAATTTAAAAACAAATACAAAAAGAATCACTAATAAATATTTGACTGTTAGAGGTGTAATTTTTTCCTGAGCATCACATATATAGTTTTTAAACACTTATGTATCTAAACTGTTATTACAACACGGTTTGATAGATTGAGAATGGAAAAATACAAGAAATTATTCTCACTAGGACTTTAAGATCCATGAAAATTCAAAGTCAAAATCTGTCATTAATATATTTTGCTTGCCTCAGTATTAAGGGACATATGTTCTATCTGAATCATTCAGTTTCAAGATGTTCCTAGGACTTGAAGAAAATATTAGCTTTGTCTATAAGAGTCCTGGAGAAGGCAATGGCAACCCACTCTAGTACTCTTGCCTGGAAAATCCCATGGACGGAGGAGCCTGGTAGGCTGCAGTCCATGGGGTCGCGAAAAGTCGGACACAACTGAGCGACTTCACTTTCACTTTTCACTTTCATGCACTGGAGAAGGAAATGGCAACTCACTCCAGTGTTCTTGCCTGGAGAATCCCAGGGACGGCGGAGCCTGGTGGGCTGCCGTCTATGGGGTCCTACAGAGTCGGACAGGACTGAAGTGACTTAGCAGCAGCAGCAGCATAACAGTCCGACATGACTGAGCAACTGAGTGTGTGTGTGTGTGCGCGCGCGCGCACACACACACACATCTTTACAGAGAAACACAGAAGTTCTTCGATGATTACTGTGATATTTATTAGTGTTATCTATGTTACCTTATTTAGATAAGTTGTTAAGTTTTCTTGACTCTTGTAGTGGAGGAAAAAAAGAAACCAACATTTCTGTTGGCAGGTGAGGTCCTTATTGAATTATTTCATCCAATAGCTGTTGCTAAGTTTACAGAGCAGAGTGTATACAATGTGAAGCAAAAACATATTCATAAGTATCAAAATAGAACAAAGACTGAGTTTCTTTGAGTGAATATGAGTAATATTTCAGGATTATTTTCAAAATTAAAAAGAATCATCATGTATTGTCATGCCACTTTGTCTGCAGTATCTAAAGGAAATTGGGGCTTATTTTAAGAAGTCAGTATGAAATAATCCAAGTAGTTACAATTATTCTTGTATCCTATGAAATGTACACAATGCATAATTACAGACATCCTTTACCTAGAATTGAGAACATCCAAGGATACAATGGTATTGATGGAATCACAGAGCTTGGAAGGGTATGAGGTTTGTAAATTGTCATAATGACAACATAAGTTCTTTACACACATTAACTCAAATCATCATAATTAACTTCCAAAGTGGGCCATATTATGAGGAAAATGAAACTTACAGATCTCTTTTGGGTAGAGCAGAGAAGTATATAACTTCCCTTCACTGAATATGGATTATCCAAGCACATGGACTCTCAAAAGTCAAAATATAGACATCAGGGTTCTCACAATATCCCCTAAATCTATGTGTGTACAGTTGTGTCTGCCTATAAGTGTGCATTTAAAAGAAGATAATCCATAACTTTTATGAAATTCTCTAAGAAGTTGGTGACCTAATAAAGATTTCCCTACACACTTTTAAATTTCAGATATAAATTCCATAAGGTAAAAGACTGATTTTATTTTTACTTTTTCTATTCTATGCTGACACATAAAACATTTAATGACATGTTTATAACGAAACAATTATGGAGATATTTAGATTGTCAAAACTAGGAAGTACTTGTAAATATCAGAAATAAGTGAAAAAGAGAATAAGGCTAACACTGAAGATAAAGTCCCATTTTGTGATGCACTGTTTCATCTCATTTAAGTTAATAAGATGGCTGGAATATCCTGACTAAAGAGAAATGTGGTTCAAGTATCTTAAAAGAAATTAAGGTAATTAGTGGTAATGGGACACCATCTCTTAGGATATTTCAGTCAGATGTAAAATTCGATATAATCCAAATGGAAGGTATCATCTAAATTCACTTCTAAACCAATTCCCTTCAAGACTTCTGTATTTATGAGAATAGAATAAAATAAAAACTTCTAGTTTTCCTTCACTCTAAAGGATATTTCACATAGAAAATAAAGCATAAACATAAGGCATTAAGGGGTGAAATATCACATCTTCTTTATCAGTTTATCCATAGACAGACATGTAGGTTATTTCCATATTTTGGTTATTGTGAGTAACACTCCAATGAACATGGGGGTCCAGATACCTCTTCAAGATCCCAACTTCATTTTCTTTGGATATATACTCAGAAGTTGGAATGTTGGATCACATGGTACTTATTTTTAATTTTCTAGGGAATCTCCATACAGTGTTCCAGAGTAGCTGCACCAACTTATGTTCCCACCAACATGGAAGAAGAGTTTCTTTTTCTCTACAGTCTTGCCAACACTTGTCTCTCGTCTTTTTTTATATCTGCCATTCTAACAGGTGCAAGGTGATATTTCATTGTAGTTTTGATTTACATTTCCCTGATGATTATTGATATTGAACACCTTCTCATGTACTTGTTGGCCATTTGTACATCTGCTCTGGAAAAATGTCTATTCCTGTCCTCTTCTCATTTTAAAAGTCAGATTATTTGGATGTTTTGCTATTGAGTTACATGAGTTCTTTACATATTTGTGATATTACACTGTTATCAGATATTGGATTTGCAAATATTCTCTTTCATTCTATAGGTTTCCTTTTAATTTTGATGATCATTTCTTTTGCTATGCAGAAGATGTTTAGTTTGATATAGTCCTACTGATTTATTTTAGCTTTTGTTACATGTGCTTTTTGTGTCATACCCAAAACAACTGTTGAGTTTTTACCATAAAAGGATAATTGATAAGGCTATCTTTTCCACAATTGAGTATCTTTGACTTTCTTGTCCAATATTAGTTGGCCATATATGTGGGAGTTTCTTTCTGTGGTCTTTATTCTGTTCTATTGGTTTATGTGTATTTTTAAGCCATTCACTCTGGTGATTGTTAATGAGGGCATGCAAAAAGGATTTTTTTGTCCAATTTTGTTTTGTATAATCATGTCTCTGTAATACCATTCTCTTTGTTATCAGTGAAGCTTGATGTAGTAGCATCTGGAGGAAGCATGCAAATTCCCTCTAGAACAGGCTTCTACCTGTGTGTTTGGGTCCTACAGATGTGGGCCTGCCAACTTTTCTATTTGGCTGATCTTGAGAACATAAGCAGCACATGGAAAGTTTGTTTGTTCTCCTATATCTCTAGTTCTAAGTCTCTTCTCACAACAGGCCTTATCATAAATGTAGTTATGGGGCCAGATACCTGCTTCATGCAAATGGAATGTTATTCAAGTGTTCAATGTTATGAAAACAAGGTTCTTAAGGTAGAACTCCAAGATATTTTTAAATGTGATGTTTTATTCATATATGTTTGATTCCTTATTACACATTTTACCCTTCTCTTGGTAGTCTCACACCAAACTCCAAGCTTCTCCAACATTTTATTTACTTCTCAAGTCACATAGCTTCTCAATAGGCAAAATGCAATGCAATATCCTGTATCCCTATGGTATCTGAAGCTATTAGATACTTCACTTTTGTTGAACTGTTTCTTCACATGGTTTTATGTTACTTACTTTTCTTCATCTTTCATTTATATACTGCCTATTATCAGAAAAGGCTTGTGTCAACCTGAAATATAGTGTTTCAGGTAAAAAAAAAAAAGAGATAAATAAAATAAAGCTAAACAAAATCGGAAATCATTAGGAAAGAGAGGGATGTTATCAGGTACATGGGATAAGGCAACTATTTTATTTTGGCACCACATTAATTTTGGATTTCTTGGTAATCAAGCAGAAAAGGTAAACTTGTTGAGAATATCTGTAACCCACAGTAAGTGGCAGTGGCTTTCATCTCTGACATTCCTCTAAGTTGTGGCTGCTGTCCAAGGTTTGGTCTGCATCCATAGACTCTTCTCTTCCTATGCTTTGTTCCATCAATCTCAAGCTTCCAAATGCCACCATTAAGGGTAAGTTGGCAACCCACTCCAGTATTATTGCCTGGAGAATCCCATGGGTGGTGGAGCCTGGTGGGCTACAGTCCACGGGGTCGCAAAGAGTTGGACATGACTAAACGACTTCACTTTCACTTTCAAACTCCAGGTCAGCTCTTACTGTCTCATGAATTAAATCTACTTCCAATACTGCATAACACTAATAAGACTGCAACTCAACTTTCGATCTTCTAAAATAAACTTTCTAACTCCCACAGTTATTTGAAATGTCTCAACATTTTCCACAAGTACTGCATTTGGACTCTTTTTTGACTATGAGTGCTACTCCATTTCTTCTAAGGGATTCTTACCCACAGTAGTAGATACAATGGTCATCTGAGTTAAATTCACCCACTCCAGTCCATTTTAGTTCACTGATTCCTAAAATGTCTATGTTCACTCTTGGCATCTCCTGTTTGACCACTGGCAATTTGCCTTGATTAATGGACTTAACATTCTAGGTTACTTTGCAATATTGCTTTTTACAGCATCACCAGATGGTCAATACTGAAATCAGATTGATTTTATTCTTTGCAGCCAAATATGGAGAAGCTCTATACAGTCAGCAAAAACAAGACTGGGAGCTGACTGTGGCTCAAATCATGAACTCTATATTGCCAAATTCAGACTTAAATTGAAGAAAGTAGGGAACACCACTAGACCATTCAGGTATGACCTAAATCAAATCCCTTATGATTATACAGTGGAAGTGACAAATAGGGTCAAGGGATTAGATCTGATAGACAGTGCCTGAAAAACTATGGATGGAGTTTTGTGACATTGTACAGGAGGTAGTGATCAAGACCATCTGCAAGAAAAGAAATGCAAAAAGGCAAAATGGTTGTCTGAGAAGGCCTTACAAATAGCTGAGAAAAGAAGAGAAGTGAAAGGCAAAAGAGAAAAGGAAAGATATACCCATTTGAACGCAGAGTTCCAAAGAATAGAAAGGAGAGACAAGAAAGCCTTCCTCAGTGATCAATGCAAAGAAATAGGGGGAAACAACAGAATGGGAAAGACTAGAGATCTCTTCAAGAAAATTAGAGATACCAAGGGAACATTTCATGCAATGATGGGCATAATAAAGGACAGAAATAGTATGGACTTAACAGAAGCATTAGATATTAAGAAAAGGTGTCAAGAAAAAACAGAAAAACTATACAAAAAAGATCTTCATGACCCAGATAACCACGATGGTGTGATCATTCACTTAGAGCCAGATACCTTGGAATGCAAAGTCAAGCGGGCCTTAGGAAGCATCACTACAAACAAAGCTAGTGGACGTGATAGAATTCCAGTTGAGCTATTCCAAATCCTGAAAGATGATGCTTTGAAAGTGCTGCACTCAATATGCCAGCAAATATGGAAATCTCAGCAGTGGCCACAGGACTGGAAAAGGTCAGTTTTAATTTCTATCCTGAAGAATGGCAATTCCAAAGAATGTTCAAACTACTGCACAATTGAACTCATCTCACACCCTAGCAAAGTAATGCTCAAAATTCTCCAAGCCAGGCTTCAACAGTACGTGAACTGTTAACATCCAGATGTTCAAATTGGATTTAGAAAAGGCAAAGGAACCAGAAATCAAACTGCCAACATCCATTGGATCATTGAAAAAGCAAAAGAGTTCCAGAAAAAAAAAAACATCTACTTTTGCTTTATTGACTATGCCAAAGCCTTTGACTGTGTGGATCACAAAAAAACTGTGGAAAATTCTTAAAGAGATGGGAATAACAGACCACCTGACCTGAGAAATCTGTATGCAGGTCAAGAAGCAAAAGTTAGAACTGGACATGGAACAACAGACTGGTTCCAAACTTGGAAAAGAGTACATGAAGTCTGTATATTGTCACACTGGGTATTTAACTTATATGCAGAGTACATCATGTGAAATGCCAGGCTGGATAAAGTACAAGCTGGAATCTAGATTGCAGTGAGAAATATCAATAACTGCAGATATGCAGACGGCACCCCCCCACACTTATAGCAGAAAGCAAAGAAGAACTAAAGAGCCTCTTGATGAAAGTGAAAGAGGAGAGTGAAAAAGTTGGCTTGAAACTCAACATTCAGAGAACTAAGATCATGGCATCTGGTCCCATCACTTCATGGCAAATATATGGGGAAACAATGGAAACAGTGTCAGACTTTATTTTTGGGGGCTCCAAAATCACTGCAGATGGTGACTGCAGCCATGAAATTAAAAGATGCTTGCTCCTTGGAAGAAAAGCTATGACCAACCTAGACAGCATATTAAAAAGCAGAGACATTACTTTACCATTAAGATCCATGTAGTCAAGGCTAAGATTTTTCCATTAGTCCTGTATGGATGTGGGAGTTGGCCTGTAAAGAAAGCTGAGCACCAAAGAATTGATGCTTTTGAATTGTGGTGTTGGAGAAGATTCTTGAGAGTCCCTTGAACTGCAAGGAGATCAAACCAGTCAATCCTGAAGGAAATCAGTCCTGAAAATTCACTGGAAAGACTGATGATGCTGAAGCTGAATCTCCAATACTTTGGCCATCTGATGCAAAGAACCGACTCATTGGAAAAGGCCCTGATGCCAATAAGTCCATGACTGCCAGCCATTGAGGTTGGAGAGAGGAGTGTGGGACATGTACACAGACTCTTATCTGCCTTGGCATATATCTGGCCACATTCTGATGGCCAAAACTCAACTCACAGTCCTAGTTCATTGCAGAGCCATTTCTACTTCTTTGTGAAGTAGGAAGCAAACTATAAAGGTGCATGTACAGAGGGGTGGTAGATTTGGTGGTGGGAAAACAAAATATTTCTTGTCTGACTGCTTTTATTCCCACTTTGATTTTTTAAATTGGAGTATAATTACCTTACAATGTTGTGTTGGTTTCTGCTGTACAGCACAAATCAGCCATAAGTATACATATATCCCGTCCCTCTTGAGCCTCCCTTCCACCACCCATCCCACCCCTCTAGGTCATCACAGAGCACTGAGATGAGCTCCCTGCGCTATACAGCAGGTTCCCACTAGCTATTTTACATAGGATAGTGTTTATATGTCAATGCTACTCTCCAAATCATCCCACCCTCCCCTTTCCCACCATCCCATGTCCGCAGGTCTGTTCTCTACATCTGTGTCTGTTTCTACCCTGCAGGTTCCCTAAAAAACTGAAAATAGAACTACCATATGATCCAGCAATTCCACTACTGTGCATATACCCTGATAAAACCATAATTCAAAAGGATACATATTCCCCACTGTTTATTTCAGCACTATTTACAATAGCCAGGATACGGAAACAAACTAAATGTCCATCAACAGATGAATGGATAAAGAAGATATGATACATATATGCAGTGGAATATTACTTAGCCATAAAAAGCAATGGAATTGGGTCATTTGTAGAGATGTGGATGGACCCACTGTGTTTTTTAACTAAGAGGCTTATATTTACTTCAGCTTTCCAACATAGCCTGGCATCAGTGCAACACTCATTCACATGGGGCTGGAAAGGACAAGTTTTGTTGATAATACTGTATTTTGGGGATTCCATTTGATAGTAATAGCTGACAATTGAAATTATTCAAAACCACTGTTTTCAATCTAAATGGAAGTTAAATAAATAGCAAAGTATTACTATTTCCTCAGAGAAGGTGATGGCACCGCTCTCCAGTACTCTTGCCTGGAAAATCCTATGGATGGAGGAGCCTGGTGGGCTGCAGTCCAAGGGGTCGCTAAGAGTCTGAGCGACTTCATTTTCACTTTTCACTTTCATGCATTGGAGAAGGAAATAGCAACCCACTCCAGTGTTCTTGCCTGGAGAATCCCAGGGACGGGGGAGCCTGGTGGGCTGCTGTCTATGGGGTCGCACAGAGTCGGACACGACTGAAGCGACTTAGCAGCAGCAGCACCAGCAGCACACTATTTCCTTAATTGTTCTCATGTTGTTAGCAACTTTTCTTTTTACCAAAAATAATATAGAAACATCTATCTCAAAGGCAAGATTTAGACTTATTTACCATTCCTTTTCTATTAGAAAACTCAGTTTCAATAGTTATATTAAGTCAGAAGTTTCAAGATCTATCTTTCTTTTTCAATAAAATAAATAATTTAACAAAATATCCAGCCTTTTTCCTATAAAATAAAATATTTAACAAAATGCACTGAAGTTATTTAAGCAACAATTACTTTCAAGTAATTTAGAAATGTGATCTATGGAATTAGCTAATGATAAAAGATACAAGTTTAAAGCAAGACATTCCTAGGTCCAAATTAAGTAAATTTCAATTGGAAATTCTCTTAGTAAACTTCAATTGGAAACTGTTTCTCTGACAATTCAGTTTTCCTTAGAGACTTGGCTAGAAATTTCCTCTGGACATTGTGCTGTGCTTAATACACTGGGCTGTATCAGTACAGAATTGTTTGCATAACAGTTACAAAACTGAGTTTTATAGAATCACAAAAACTTCCTCCTTTATCTTTTTAATACATTAGGATCCTGGGTAAGATTCCAATGAAAAATAAGGTACTACTACTTCAACAAAAGTTTACAGCTCCTCCGTTCTGCCTTTTCACTACCTACCCATACCTTTGAAGGAGGTGCCACACTTTTTAGCATTCACCTTTCTCTTTCTTTCCCAAAGCTTCTCTTGTAACCCACTGAACCTTCTAATTTTGAACCTTTAGTCCTTCTGTCCTGTCTCCTCCAAGCCCAGTTGAGAAGAAATACAAATAAAGGGAACAAACTCCATTTCCCCATGAGAAGTCTCTCCAACTGTGTGGCTGTCCTTTTGTAATCAGTGTTTCCCTGACAACTTGAGCACCTCAATAAATGGATAAAAGAAGGAACTAATACTGACAAAGTGTCTCCTGTAGGAATTTGCATGGTATTTATTCTCATCGGGCTAGGCACTTCCTATACGTTCCTTCATTTCCATGTACTACCTTTCTCTCCACTCCAATAGGTGGACTAAAGGAATTCTGCCTTTTTCTTTGCTTCTTGGAATGTTGAAAATAACTGTGTCACTGACTAAATTAACTCAGCGAAATTCTAAGACATTTCCCTCACATATACTCCCTGTCACCTGTGTGGAAACAGCCTTAATAAGGGATGCAGCAACGGGGCAGAACTCATGTCTCCCTGAACGTAGCTAAGCCAATTACAAAATTATTCTGCCATCCAGAACTTCACAGACCACATCAAACATGTGGTTTATATTTATGTGTTTAGAATGGTCTCTTAGGAAGCACACAGCATTGCTCCTGATATGACAATTTTCCTCTGTGAAATCCAGACCATTTACTTGGAATAATTTTAAATACTATGCATTCATGCTCACACCTTTTTCCTGACAACTGCATTCTTTTTCATGACCAGGAAAATGTGAGTTTTATAGGAAGAAAAATGCAAGCTAGTAAAAAGTTGTTTTTTAAACATAGTTTTCAGAGAACCATATTTTTCACTTCTTAGACAGAAACACAATTTCTGTGATGCATGAATAATACTACCAAGGATTTTTTAGCTCGAGCATTTCAAGGGCATAACCTAAAAATACAATTCTACAAAAATTGCTTTACCTGTAAAATGCATGAAAAGCCAATATAAACTAAGAGTTGGTTGTTGTATGTTTTTCTGCATGGGGACCTGAATAATAAATTCACAAGTGATCAAGTACCCAGACATATTGATGCATGTGTCTTATATCATATTAACATCCTAAACTACACTGGAGGGACATAATATGTCTTTCAGCATTGTTTATGACTATTTGTTGAAAGCTTACTATGTGCAGGTGCTGAGTTAGGACCTGCAGTGCTCCATATGATCTGGTCCCAATCTCATACTTTAATCACACCTTGCTCCATTCTCTCCCTTGTTCAGCTCATTCCAGTGTTACTCACTTTCTTTGCTTTCTGCCTAAGTCAGAACCTTTGAAACATTGTTTTATCTTCCAGGAACATTTCTCCTGCTTTCCCCACTGTTTTAGTTAATGTTTCTGCATCTCTTCAATCTCATCTCAAAAGTCACTTCTTCATGGAAACCTTTGCATAACTCCCAGATACACCAACCCTGGGAGAATTTCAGTTTCTGTCCTAAAAAGAAGTGGAATCCATTGAAGGGTTAAATGATGAGGGGTGAGGGGGCAGCAGAGGACAGGATGTGGCAGATTTGTTTTGAACTGATTTTTTCAGGTATCAGCAGTTTTCTGATTGGATGGAGGCAAGTGTGCATGTAGGAGCCTGGTTAGGATAGAGTTGGGAGTTGTCTGGCCATAACGTGATGGCAGCATGGGATAGTCTCAAGTCTCAAGTGCTTTGATTCCTGCCTCATGCTTCTGTGCAAAAACAGTGACCTCTCATTGGATGCTAATTAGTCCCCCAATCCACTTTACACCTTTTTCTGCTTGTGCTGTGTACTGGGTATGGAAACTTGCTCCTTGCTGCCTCATTGGACGGGTTTTAGTCCATTGGAGGTACCAATAGGACACTGCGGGAATGGGAGGTGAGAAAGGTAAGAGTCATGTTTCTTCACAACCTCTTCTTGGCTTCTTCACTGCTTCACTGGCAGCAGTCGCCTTTCTTCACAATGACAGCTACTGGGGGAGCTCCAGGAGCTCCTCTCCCTTTGACCTTTCAGCCCTAAAGATGGTAATGGCTTCCTGATATTGCTAGTCTCTGGGTGTCTCAATCTCCATCGTTGGTTCTCATAACCCTGCTTTTCATCTCTAAGAAATCTCTCCATTAAAGTGGATTCATTTGAACCACCACAGGTGAAAAAATATTTTCTGCTGGAGTCATGATTATATAAAATGACATCAAAATAATCATTTTAGAAAGAAATCTCTGTGCATTTGAATAGACCATAACCACAGAATGCCACATGTCTCTATAAAATGTGAATGTGTTTTCCTAAACCACCTGGAAGTGAATCCATACACAGTGAAGATAGATTAAGCAGAAACATAATTTTATACAGCACATACCAGGGATACATAATTTTATACAGCACATACCAGGGATAGAACATGGGGCTGCTTAAATCCCATAGGAATATCTAGGGGCTTGGGACCATCTAGAAACAGCATATCTGGTTTAGTCCCTAAGTCCCACCTCCTCCTGTACAGATTTTGGCCATGTAAATAAAATATCCATTTGATCAATTATTTCCTCTGATTGACACATCCCAAGGCTGCTGAATAGGAATAGAATCTTTTATTTTTTCAGTTTATACAGGGCGATGATAGGTAATAAAAGGTAGTGTCTGCTATAGGCAGTGGTTTAACATTAGAAACATAATGACCCTAGGTCAGCCTTATAGACAAAGAGCAATAAATGGGCCAATTGTATGTGAATGATCTCAGAGTCCAGTTTCTATGTGCATGCCATTCACATTGCTCATAAATGAGTCCCCTCATAAATGAGTACATTTCTTTTCTAATTCAATGTATGGATATTCTTTTGGCACACACATTCCCAGATACTATACTAATTCCTTCCAAGACCTCACTAATTATCCAAAGCAAGACATAAACTGTTGATGAGAAATGAACTGCTTTAATAATATATGCTCTATCTTTGGCAGTTCCTTTGCTTGTCAATAGCTATACTATATCTCAACAGTAAACAGAACATGAGACTGAAGTACTGACAAAAGGTCAATACATGCTGTTCTCAGCATAGACTGTAAAGCACTGTTCTTGCATTCCATTATAAAGTGGTAATGAAGGAAGAATACAACATTGGCAGAAGACCTCAGTCTCCATTTCACTACCAGTTGCCTGTAATCTTTCCAGGAGACTTGATTTCATGCAAAGAAAGCTTTCTAGGGTCCCAAATTCCCTACCGAGTACTTCAAGACAATACAATAGTGAACAATGTCCTTGACAATTGTGCACCTCAGAAAAAAGATTAGCCTTAGTACAAATCAAAAAGCTATTGTTAAAGGCCATTTTTCTTCCATGTGACAAAAATATGTTACTTACCCTTCAATTTCTATGGAAGAAAATGAAAAGGCAACTATTAAGATGAACCTTCTAATGTGATCTATATAAATGCCATCGAATATACATGGACACTTGCTAAGCCTCTCCCTACTCATGTACTCTCAATTTAGAGAAAGTTACCTCTTTAGGAGATTTGCTTATTTGAACTTGCACTGTGGAAGCTTGGATATGCTAAACGGAGGCTGTGCTTTGTTTTTATCTGTTTACAGTCACCAGTGCTAGTTATTTATCTCCACATACAAATTCATCTTCCAAGAGCAGAAGTCCCTAGAAATATCAGTTATCTCAAAGGAAGATTTACATACAATTTAAAACAGAATTCAAATATACTTTGGGTATACTCTGGGTCTGTGAGTTGAGGCATATGAGCATAATACAGAGGGGACCATTTAGTCCACTCAGTTCTTTGGCCATGACCTGAAACCACTGGCCCATCCAGGCAATTGAACAGAAACCAAGTGGGTTATACACATCTTCACCTGCTACACATACTCAGTAAGAGGCTATAAGCTGTGTCAGGTTTAAAGCAATAAGAAACTACTCTATCCAAAGGAGAAAATTTTCAGTTTTGAAGTTTACTGAAGTCTTTTTTTTAAAAAATAATTTATTGATTTTAATTGGAGGCTAATTATTTTACAATATTGTGGCGGTTTTTGCCATATATTCACATGAATCAGCCGCAGGGTATACATGTGTTTCACCATCCTGAACCCCCCTCCCACCACCCTCACCACCTCATCCCTCTGGGTTGTACCAGAGGACCGGCTTTGAATGCCTGCTTCATGCTTTGAACTTGCACTGGTCATCTATTTTACATAAGGTAATATATATGTTTCAGTGCTATTCTCTCACATCATCACACTCTCGCCTTCTCCCACATAGTCCAAAGTCTGTATTTACATCTCTGTCTCTTGCTGTCTTGCATATAAGGTCATTGTTACATCTTTCTAAATTCCGCATATATGCGTTAATATACTGTATTGGTGTTTCTCTTTCTGGCTTACTTCACTCTGTATAACAGGCCCCAGTTTCATACATCTCATTAGAACTGACTCAAATGTGTTCTTTTTCATAGCTGAGTATATTCCATTGTGTACATGTACCACAACTTCCTTATCCATTCATCTGCTAATGGACATCTAGGTTGCTTCCATGTCTGAGCAATTGTAAACAGTGCTGCAATGAACACAGGGGTACATGTGTCTCTTTCAATTCTGGTTTTCCTAGGTATGTATGCCCAGCAGTGGGATTTTTGGGAAGTCTACTGAATTCTTTATGTTGTATAGTAAGTAGAATATAGTATGGAACACTCTATGTCAGTAAGGAAAAGAAGGAAACAACTCATTAAATGTTGAGAAACACACTGCTGTGGGACAAGGCTCAGAAGGGAGTGAGTTGGAGATTAGCATACCTGGGAGAGTAATATACAGTTTGTTATACAGTTTGTGAAAAAGGAATGATGAAGGGAGAACTAAACAAATCCATAATCATGTTGGATATTTAAAACTCCTTTGGTTAGTAACTGATCAAATACATAGAACAACAACAACAAAAAATATTTAGTTTTTTAATCAAAGATTTGAGCAGCCAATATGACATATTTGATATGCATTGAACCGTATATATCCAAAACTGCACCATATATTCTGTACCATAAAATCAGTTCCAATATATTTAAAAGAATTGAGATCATCCAAAATGTGTTTTCTGACCAAAATGGAATTAAATTAGAAATCATTAAGGTATTTTAGTGCCTAAACATTTGGAAATTCACCAATATTTTTCTGAATAACCCATACATCAAGGGAATAAATCACAAGAAAATTATAAAATTATTTGGACTGAGCAGTAATAAGAATCCCTACCAGCATCAGAATTTTTAGGATACAGCTAAAGCAATAATCAGAGGAAAAACATATCTTTAAATTAATATACTAAAAAAAGGAAGGAAAAGCTCCCCATTTTTAGTGATCTGAGTTTCCACCCATGAAGAGCTGAGAAAAAAGAGCAAACTTGCATCCTAAACAGTAAGTAGAATGGGGAATAAATGCAAAGTTAAGAGTGAAAAGATCAATGTTAGACAAAAATAGAGGGAGTCAAGTAAAAAAAAATTAATCTTTGAAAAAGTTGATTAAAATTTGGTAAACACCTAGGAATATTAATCCAGGAATAAAAGACGGGGAAAACAAAAAACCAATATTAAGGAATGAGAAGGGGAAATTATTTTAGATCCGACACAGAATGTTTAAAAGAAAATAGAGGAAACATAAACAACTTCATTGCCACTAAATTCAGTAACTTAAATGGACAATATTCCTTTCAGAATACCACTTGCCAAAACTAATAAACTAGAAATAAAAATCTACATAGCAATATATCTGTTAAAAAAATGGGCTTCCCTGGTGGCTCAGTGGTCAAGAGTCCACCTGCAATGCAGGAGACATGGGTTCAATCCCTGCTCCAGGAGGATCCCACATATCACAGAGCAACTAAGCCTGTGCACCAGAGCTATTGAGACTGTGCTCTAGACCCTAGGAACCACAGCTACTGAGCCCAGGCAGTGCAACTACTGAAGCTCACATGCCCTAAAGCCTGTGTTCCACAATAGAAGCCACTGCAATGTTAAGCCCACACACCCACCATAACTAGAGAGTAGCCCCCCGTTACCAGCAACTGCCAAAACCCCCACACAGCAATGAAGACCCAGTTCAGTTCAGTTCATTTCAGTTGCTCAGTCCTGTCTGACTCTTTGTGACCCCATGGACTGTAGCACGCCAGACCTCCCTGTCCATCACCAACTCCCAGAGTCTACTCAAACTCATGTCCATTGAGTCAGTGATGCCATTCAACCATCTCATCCTCTGTCATCCCCTTCTCCTCCCACCTTCAATCTTTCCTGGCATCAGGGTCTTTTCCAATGAGTCCATTCTTTGCATTAGGTGGCGAAAGTATTGGAATTTCAGCTTCAGCATCAGTCTTTCCAATGAATATTCAGTACTGATTTCCTTTAGGATGGACTGGTTGGATCTCCTTGCTGTCCAAGGAACTTTCAAGAGTCTTCTCCAACACCACAGTTCAGCCTAAAATAAATAAATAAAACTTTAAAAATACATGACAGTACTTCTAGCCAAGATAGAGTAACAGAGGCTGGATTTACCTTGCCACTTGAAACAGCAAGTGAAAAACCTCAAAATTATACAAAATGATCATTTTCAAGAGGATGACTATAACCAATGAAAGACAATGACGCCTGATATACAGGAAACAATTGGGGTGAGTGGTATGATTGCTCCAGCTTAATACCTTGAGAAAATTTTCAGGCCACAATGTAGGGAGAGAAAATAGAGGCAGAACCTAAAGAAACCTCTGAGTGGAGGAGCTAGAACTGAGTGCAAGTAGACCAAAACAAGGGCTTCCCTGATAGCTCATTTGGTAAAGGATCTGCCTGCAACGCGGGAGACCTGGGTTTGATCCCTGGGTTAGGAAGATCCCCTAGAGAATGGAAAGGCTATTCACTCCAGTATTCTGGCCTGGAGAATTCCATGGACTGTATAGTGAATGGAGTTGCAAAGAGTCAGACAGGACTAAGCGACTTTCACTTTCTTTTTATTAGACCAAGACAGCTACAGTCCAGAGGACAGAGTCCTGGAGAGGAGAGAGCTGCACAGAAAGAGAAAGGTAATACCTGCAGAGTACACCGCAGAATACTCATCACATGTACATGTGAAGAAATTCCCCAAGGGCAGAAAAAGACTCATATTAAAAGGATTAATGGTGCTAGTGCTCATTTTCACTCTTTTCAGGTGCTTAGGATCAGGAATAGCTCAGTACCCACCATTCATGGTTGGGAAACAGTCGTGATTCACAGGGCACTAAGTACTCAAATACTTGCCCCAGGTAGTGAGGAAAAAATGAGCCCTAGACAAAATCCTGCTCAAGTCCTCCTAGAAAGTTAGAAAAGCAAGACCTTGATGGATCAAACCATTTCCCAGAAAACAAATATTTCAGAATACAAAAATATTTCATGCAAGAAAGTAAAAATTACACCATGTCTGGCATCCATCACATATTACCAGGCAAGAAAATATGGCTTACATTAAGAATAATCACTCATTCAAAACCAACACATAACTGACACCGAGGTTAGAAATAGCAGACAAGGACATTTAAAACAGTTGCGACTGTGTTCCATATGTTCTAAAGTTAAGTATATACATGAAATATGAAGAAAAAACTTCATCAGAGATGAAAAATGAAAAGAAACAGAGATTAAAAAAAAGTACAATTTTCCATAGTGCCTATACCAATTAATATTCACACCAACAGTACATAAGTGTTCTTTTTCTTTACATCCTTGCAGACACTTATCTCTTGTTTTCTTGATGACAGCCCTTCTAACAGGTATAAAGCGTGGATTCAACTTGCATTTCCTTTATGATTAGCAATGTTGAACATGTTTCATGTACCTATTTTTCATTTGTATGTCTTCTTTGGAGAAACGTCTATTCAGTTCCTCTGCTCATTTTTTAAAATCAAATTGTGATTGTTTATTGTACCAGATGAATCTTCCTATATTGTGGATTCTAACCCCTTATCATATATATATTTGCAAATATTTTCTCCCATTCTGTAATTGCCTTCTTATTTTTTGATAATTTCCTTTTAGTTTATGTAGTCCCACTTATTGATTTTTGCCTTTTGTTGCTTGTGCTTCTGTCAAAAACCTTACCAAGATCAATATCAATGAGCTTTCTCCCCTGTTTTCTTCTAGAAGTTCTACAGTTTTAGGTCTTAATTTCGAGTATAATAATCCACTTTTGAGTTAATTTTGGCTGCTGAAGAATTGATGCTTTTGAACTGTGGGTGTTGAAGACTCTTGAGAGTCTCTTGGACTGCAAGAAGATCAAAACCAGTCCATCCTAAGGAAATTAGTCCTCAATATTCATTGGAAGGACTGATGCTGAAGCTGAAAACTCCGAATACTTTGGCCACCTGATGCAAAGAATGGAGCTCATTGGAAAAGACCCTGATGCTGGGAAAGATTTAAGGCAGGGAGGCAAAGGGAACGACAGAGGATGAGATGGTTGGATGGCATCACCCACTTAATAAGACACGAGTTTGAGCAAGCTCTGGGAGTTGGTATGGGACAGGGAAGCCTGGCATGCTGCAATCCATGGGGTCACAAAAAAGGTGAACATGACTGATGATTGAACTGAATAATGCTAAAGTGTATTCTGTGAAAACATGTGGCACTTTCAACACAGACCACATTAGAACATTTTCCCTGTGTTGTGCCAAGATTGTCTTGAGATAGTGAATGATGTTTATGTGCATTATGTACACTTCAGTGAAACACTGAAAGCAAAATGAATGGGTTTACATTGCAATTAAGCACGTTTGTTCAAAGAGTCTTTTATGTATATCTCATATGGAGCCTGTAGAAGATAAGTATTCAGAGAACCCAATTCTGTCCACATTCATTGAAGATGTGCCTCTGGCCTTGTTATATACTATACATCCACTTAACGGATGTAGAACAATTCCTAGGGGCAAGCACTTTAACTCAACAAATAATCAATTTAATATCAAGTCCTGTATAGAATATAAAGATGAATTAGACATGGCCCCAATACTCATGGAGCTTATGAATCATGTTTAACTTATTGACATTTATTATCTGATATTCAATACCCATATTTTTATACCATGTATTTATTATATTAATTATATCTTACCCAGTTTCCATATCATGGAATCTATGTCGCACATTTATTTCAGTGTATGATATCATTTTCTGACATGACATGCATTCCAAAAGCTCTGTTTAAATCCAAAGGACATGAGAGCTTAGTGCTGTGCAGATATTTGCAGTTGTTTTTTAGTGGTCAATGATGTCCAACTATTTGCAATCCCATGGACTCAGCCATCAGGCTTCTCTGTCCCTCGATCATCTCCCAGAGTTGCTCAAACTCATATCCATTGAGTCGATGATACCATCCAACCACCTTGTCCTCTGTCATCCTTGTCTCCTCCTGGTCTTCAATCCTTCCAACATCAGGGTCTTTTCTAACTTATTTGGCGTCTTTGCATCAGGTGGCCAAAGTATAGGAGTTTCAACTTCAGCATCAGTCCTTCCAATGAATATTCAGGCTGATATCTTTAGGATTGACTGATTTGATCTCCTTGCAGTCCAAGGGACTCTTGAGAGTCTTCTCCAACACCACAGTTCAAAAGCATCAATTCTTTGATGCTCAGCCTTCTTTATGGTCCAACTCTCACATCTATACATGATTATTGGAAAAACTTTGAGCTTTTACAATAGGACCTTTGTTGGCAAAGTAATGTCTCTGCTTTTTAGCACGCTGACTAGGTATAGACCTGACATTATCTATGAATAGAATTGATAGTTTGTAAGTGTTTAAAAAGTCTCCATTAGCTTTTGAGGATGGGATCAACTGTTTCATGATTGACACGTGAATAGTCTCTAGCATGAAAAAATATACTGATGTGGTAACCAGGTAAACAAATAGAAGTGCACATTGAAAAGATACTTGGAAAAGCATAGACAACATTGGCCATCCTACCCAAGATGTGCAGAATGGTTTCAGTTCATGTTCCTGAGATTTACTAACTCCACTAGAGGGTTGTTTATAACTAGTGGAATTTTTTAGGTTGCGTCTTACTCAGATAAGCCTTTTTTTGGTAATTTGAGATAAAATTGAGTTTATCAAAATTCTCCCAAACCTTTAGAAATGCAGTAATTTGAAATAAAATACTTATCCCACCCCCTTTTCTGAAGCGTAAGGGTATGTAATTAAAATAAATCTCTACTCTAGATTATTGAGTCATTGTTCTATACGAAGCAAGAAAACAAGAGAAGAACTAGCTCAGGTTAGTAATACAATTAACTTGGATACCATTCTGCTTCCATTTAAGCCTCAGCTTAGTAATTTCTTAGTTGTGTGACTTTGTGCAATTTATTTTAAGTTAAAATTTCATCATTTGTAAAACAAAAAATAATGTCTATATCTTATAGACGGTAGTGAGGATTAAATGATAAATTCATGTGAATCACTTAGTACAATACCTGGCATAAAGACGAGTTCAGTAAATGATGGTCACTACTATTTTTATTCTCTCCAAGAGACACCTCAGCAGAAACAAATAATTACTCAGATTATATGAGTCTTCCTGGGCCATTATTGTTCACATAGAGACACAACTTGGAACAGGAGGCCCATTTTAACTCTGCAATTTAAACTTCCCTGGTGTTAGTACAATGGTGGTGATAGCATTTTATACTTATGGAATAGCAATTTGTGGCAGTTCCTGTCCTCCTGATAGATTCCAACTGCTGGTTTGAGTATATGCTGCTGTGGATGTTAAAAGAGCAAGCCAGAAAGATCCATTTTGATACAAACTTAGGAAAAAAAAACCCAACTTTTTATGAGCAATATAACTTTTTTCACTTGTTTTGTTTCTTAATGTGTGAGCAGTTCACATAGATATAATGGAGTAGGGAAAGTAATTGTGTTGTTGTGTCACTTAGTCACGTCCGACTCTTTGGGACCACATGGACTGCAGCACACCAGGCTTCACTGTCCTTCACCATCTCCTGGAGCTTGCTCAAACTCATGTCCATTGAGTCAGTGATGCCATCCAATCATCTCCTCCTCTGTCTTGCCCATCTCTTGTGCCTTCAATCTTTCCCAGCATCAGGGTCTTTTCCAATGAGTCCAAGTTTGGGAGCTTCAGCTTCAGCATCAGTCCTTCAAATGAATATTCAGGGGTTGATTTCTGAATCAAATCAACAAATACTTACACAATGTCTACCATACTAGGTGCTGTTGATAAGGCACAGATGTATAAGGCAACCCTTAGGAAGCTAATGATCTGGTTGGAGAGAGAGATACAAGGATTTATAGAAACTTAAGTAAACTTCTCCACTGGAGAAGGGAATGGCCAAACCACTTCAGTATTCTTGCCCTGAGAACCCCATGAACAGTATTGAAAAGGCAAAATGATAGGATACTGAAAGAGGAACTTTCCCAGCTCAGTAGGTGCCCCATATGCTACTGGAGATCAGTGGAGAAATAACTCCAGAAAGAATGAAAGGGTGGAGCCAAAGCAAAAACAATACCCAGTTTGTGGATGTGGACTGGTGATAGAAGCAAGGTCCGATGCTGTAAAGAGCAATATTGCATAGGAACCTGGAATGTCAGATCCATTAATCAAGGGCAAATTGGAAGTGGTCAAACAAAGATGGCAAGAGTGAATGTCGACATTCTATGAATCAGTGAACTAAAATGGGCTGGAATGGGTGAATTTAACTCAGATGACCATTATATCTACTATTGCAGGCAGGAATCCCTCAGAAGAAATGCAGTAGCCATCATGTTCAACAAAAGAGTTCAAAATGCAGTACTTGGATGGAATCTCAAAAATAACAGAATGATCTCTGTTTGTTTCCAAGGCAAACCACTCAACATCACAGTAATCCAAGTCTATGCCCCAACCAGTAATGCTGAAGAAGCTGAAGTTGAATGGTTCTAAGAAGGCCTACAAGACCATTTAGAACTAACACCCAAAAAGGATGTCCTTTTCATTATAGGGGACTGAAATGCAAAAGTAGGAAGTCAAGAAACACCTGGAGTAATAGGAAAATTTAGCCTTGGAATATGGAATGAAGCAGGGCAAAGACTAATAGAGTTTTGCCAAGAAAATGCAGTGGTAATAGCAAACACCCTCTTCCAACAACACAAGAAAAGACTCTACACATGGACATCACCAGATGGTCAACTCCAAAATCAGACTAATTATATTCTTTGCAGCCAAAGATGGAGAAGCTCTATACAGTCAACCAAAACAAGACCAGGAGCTGACTGTGGCTCAGATCATGAACTCCTTATTGCCAAATTCAGATTTAAATTGAAAGAAAGTAGGGAAAACCACTAGGACCATTCAGGTATGACCTAAATCAATCCCTTATGATTATACAGTGGAAGTGAGAAATAGATTTAAGGGCCTAGATCTGATAGACAGAGTGCCTGATGAACTATGGAATGAGGTTCGTGACATTGTACAGGAGACAGGGATCAAGACCATCCCCATGGAAAAGAAATGCAAAAAAGCAAAATGGCTGTCTGGGGAGGCCTTACTGTGAAAAGAAGAGAAAAGAAAAGCAAAGGAGAAAAGGAAAGATATAAGCATCTGAATGCAGAGTTGCAAAGAATAACAAGAAGAAATAAGAAAGCCTTCCTCAGCGATCAATGCAAAGAAATAGAGGAAAACAACAGAATGGGAAAGACTAGAGATCTCTTCAAGAAAATTAGAGATATCAAGGGAACATTTCAACCAAAGATGGGCTTGATAAGGGATAGAAATGGTATGGACCTAGCAGAAGAAGAAGATATTAAGAAGAGGTGGCAAGAATACACAGAAGAACTGTACAGAAAAGAGCTTCACGACCCAGATAATCATGGTGGTGTGATCACTCACCTAGAGCCAGATATCCTGGAATGTGAAGTCAAGTGGACCTTAGAAAGCATCACTACGAACAAAGCTAGTGGAGGTGATGGAATTCCAGTTGAGCTATTTCAAATCCTGAAAGAGGATGCGGTGAAAGTGCTACACTCAATATGCCAGCAAATTTGGAAAACTCAGCAGTGGCCACAGGACTGGAAAAGGTCAGTTTTCATTCGAATCCCAAAGAAAGGTAATGCCAAAGAACACTCAAACTACCACACAATTGCACTCATCTCACATGCTAGTAAAGTAATGCTCAAAATTCTCCAAGCCAGGCTTCAGCAACACACGAAGCATGAATTTCCAAATGTTCAAGCTGGTTTTAGAAAAGGCAGAGGAACCAGAGACCAAATTACCAACATCTGCTGGATCATCGAAAAAGCAAGAGAGTTCCAGAAAAACATCCATTTCTGCTTTCTTGACTATGCCAAAGCCTTTGACTGTGTGGATCACAATACACTGTAGAAAATTCTGAAAGAGATGGGAATAACAGACCACCTAACTGGCCTCTTGAGCAATTTGTATGCAGGTCAGGAAGCAACACTTAGAACTGGACATGGAACAACAAACTGGTTCCAAATAGGAAAAGGAGTACATCAAGGCTGTATATTGTCACCCTGCTTATTTAACTTCTATGCAGAATACATCATGAGAAACGCTCGGCTGGAAGAAGCACAAGCTGGCCTCAAGATTGCCAGGAGAAATATCAATAACCTCAGATATGCAGATGACACCACCCTTATGGCAGAAAGTGAAGAGGAACTAAAAAGCCTCTTGGTGAAGGTGAAAGAGGAGAGTGAAAAAGTTGGCTTAAAACTCAACATTCGGAAAATGAAGATCATGGCATCTTGTCCCATCACTTCATGGGAAATAGATGGGGAAACAGTGTCAGACTTTATTTTTCTGGGCTCCAAAATCACTGCAGATGGTGACTGCAGCCATGAAATTAAAAGACGCTTACTCCTTGGAAGAAAAGTTATGACCAACCTAGATAGCATATTGAAAAGCAGAGACATTATTTTGCCAACAAAGGTCCGTCTAGTCAAGGCTACGGTTTTTCCAGTGGTCATGTATGGGTGTGAGAGTTGGACTATGAAGAAAGCTGAGTGCCGAAGAACTGATGCTTTTGGACTGTGGTGTTGGAGAAGACTCTTGAAAGTCCCTTGGACTGCAAGGAGATCCAACCAGTCCATTCTGAAGGAGATCAGCCCTGGGATTTTTTGGAAGGAATGATGCTAAAGCTGAAGCTCCAGTACTTTGGCCACCTCATGCGAAGAGTTGACTCATTGGAAAAGACTCTGATGCTGGGAGGGATTGCAGACAGGAGGAGAAGGGGACGACAGAGGATGAGATGGCTGGATAGCATCACTGACTCGATGGACGTGAGTCTGAGTGAACTCTGGGGGTTGGTGATGGACACGGAGGCCTGGCGTGTTGCGGTTCATGGGGTCTCAAAGAGTTGGACAGGACTCAGCAACTGAACTGAACTGAAATGAAGTAATAAATACTAAAGTTACAGTGTCAAAAATCAGATACGTATTTCCAGCACAAAGGGAAAACTGGTGTTCACTCTTATAATAACTATATAGGTAGAGGAGAGGATAAGAATGAATCTTCAAGTATGGAAATATATGGAAATAAATATACCAGGAAAATAGAAAGTGTCAGAGTTTGAGTAGATCTAGAGTTTATTTTTAGGAGATATATGGGACCTAACGGTGGGATTATGAAGGATGTTTCATATCAGGATAAGGAGTGTGAGTGAGTGAAATTGCTCAGTCATGTTTGACTCTGCAACCTCATGGACTGTAGCTGCCAAGCTCCTCTGTCCATGGGATTTTCCAGCAAGTATACTGGAGTGGGTTGCCATTTCCTTCTCTAGGGGATCTTCCTGATCCAGGGATCAAACCAGGGTCTTTCACACTGCAGGCAGACTCTTTACCATCTAAGCCACCAGGGAAGATTTGCCCCTATTATTATGTGCCACTGAAAGATTTATAGCAAAGGAGGAATAGGAAGAAAGTGAAAATTTATAAAAAAATGATTTGAGCCCAAGTTATAGGGCTGACAGAAAGAAGGAAAGGCAAAATTTACCAGTATGGAAATTATCAAAGGAATCTGAGGCCATTGGAAATGAGAGGAAAGGGAAGGTTGCAATGGAAAAATCAATGAGATTTGTTGACTTATTGGATAAAGTTGGCAAAGAAAAAGAATGAGATAAAATACCTGATTTTGGAGCTTGAGAAAATGTTCAGTTCAGTTCAACTGCTCAGTCGTGTCCAGCTCTTTGTGACCTATGGGCTGCATTATGCCAGGTTTCACTGTCCATCACCAACTCCCAGAGGCTACTGAAATTCATGTCCATCACATCAGTGATGCCATCCAACCATCTCATCCTTTATAGTCCAGATCCTGAGTCACTGCCTGGAGAGTAGTCTGATCCACATGTCCCTGTGACGTGACTGACGAGCCTTTGTTGAGTAAGGCCACTGAGAACTCAGGTTTGTTATCAGAGCATATTTACCATTCTCACCTACCCCCACTTATATAGATGGCTATAGATTTTGTCAGCTTCTCAATGATTTCAAGTTTTAAGAAGCATTGTACTACTAAATTGGCTCTGCTATTCTGTATGTGAACTTGTCCCCACTTTCAGCTTTGTATTATCTCTGTGAAGTGAACTGAAGTGAAGTGAAAGTTGCTCAGTCATGTCTGACTCTTTGTGATCCCATGGACTGTAGCCTGCCAGGGTCCTCTGTCCATGGAATTCTCCAGGCCAGAATACCCAAGTGGGTAGCTGTTCTCTTCTACAGGGGATCTTCCCAACCCAGGTATAGAATCCATGTCTCCAACATTGCAGGTGGATTCTTTACCATATGAGCCACCACGGAAGCCCCTCTTCTCTATATACTGATCATCAATAGATCATGTCCTTAAAAAAGGCAATGGCATAGAAAATAATATAATTTGATTCTAACCCAGCATTTCTCAAAGCGTTTTTCAAGAAGCATTGCTTCTGGGAGATATTAATATGTGTAACTGAACAGAATTTCCAAGATTATACAATTTCGGAACATAGTGCTTTCTATACATCCCTCTTAGAGACAGACACTTGACATATATTATCATACTAAAGACTTTGAGTAGACTTAAAATACAAAAAGAAGCCAAAGTTACATGGTTTCAAGTGTTTCCCACGTTTATGTGTCCATAACTGTTCTTTCCTCCAAACATGTCTCAGAAGTTGGTCTATTTGTGGGAAAGTAGTTACGGGGTTGCTGCTGCTGCTGCTAATTTGCTTCAGTCGTGTCTGACCCTGTGTGACCCCATAGACAGCAGCCCACCAGGCTCCTCTGTCCCTGGGATTCTCCAGGCAAGAATACTGGAGCATGTTGCTAGTCCCTTCTCCAATGCATGAGAGTGAAAAGTGAAAGTGAAGTCACCCAGTCGTGTCCGACTCTTCGAGACCCCATGGACTGTAGCCTACCAGGCTCCTCCATCCATGGGATTTTCCAGACGAGAGTACTGGAGTGGGTTGCCATTTCCTTCTCCAAGTTATGGGGTTAGCCTGAGAAAGAAATCCTACAATTACATTGACAAAAAATGCATTTTCACCAGAAGAATGTTGAATGAATCAGCGTTCTATCAAAGAAACAGAACTAATAGTTAAGTAGGTGTATTCATTTCAGAGGGCTGTTATAAAAAATTACCAATAAATGGATGGTGGTATGCTTAAAAAAGAAAAATTTTATTTTTTCACACTTCTGGAGGATAGAAGTTCAAAATCAAGGTGTCAACAGGGCCATGTTCTCTCTGAAGGCTTTAGAAAAGAATCCTTCCATGCTTCTTCTAGCTTTTAGTGGTTGCTGACCATTCGTAGTTTTCCCTGGCTTTCTGTCCTGTGTCTCTTCTGTGTCTTCAAATCTTCCTCTCCTCCTAGGGACATTGGACATCAGATTTAGGACCAACCCAAACCCAGTATTGTTGTTGTTCAGTCACTCAGTCCTGTCCAACTCTTTGCGACCCCATGAGTTGCAGCACACTGGGCTTTCCTGTCCTTCACCATCTTCTGGACCTTGCTCAACCTCATGTCCTCATGTTGAATCTGAATGCCAACCAGCCATCTCATCTGTTGTCCCCTTCTCCTGCCTTCAGTCTTTCCCAGCATCAGGGTCTTTTCCAGTGGGTCAGCTCCTTGCATCAAGTGGCCAAAGTATTGGAGCTTCAGCCTCAGCATCAGTCCTTCCAGTGAATATTCAGGATTGATTTCCTTTAGGATGGACTTGTTTGATCTCCTTTCAGTTCAAGGGACTCTCAAGAGTCTTCTCCAACACCACAATTCAAAAGCATCCATTATTTGGTGTTCAGCCTTCTTTATAGTCCAATTCTCACATTCATACATGGCTAGTGGAAAACTAATAGTTTTGACTAGATGGACATTTGTTGGAAAGGAATGTTTCTGCTTTTTAGTATGCTGTCTAGGTTGGCCACAGCTTTTCTTCCAAGGAGCAAGAGTCTTTTAATTTCATGACTGCAGTCACCACCTGCAGTGATTTTGGAGCTCAAGAAAATAAAGTTGTCACTGTTTCCATTATTTCCACATCTATTTGCCATAAAGTGATGGGACCGGATGCCACGATCTTAGTTTTCTGAGTGTTGAGTTTTAAGCCAACTTTTTCACTGTCCTCATTCACTTTAATCAAGAGGCTCTTTAGTTCCTCTTTGCTTTATGCCATAAGGGTGGTGTCATCTGCATATCTGAGGTTATCAATATTTGTCCTGACAAACTTGATTCCAGCTTGTGCTTGATCCAGCCCAGCATTTCAGATTGATGTACCCTGCATATAAGTTAAATAAGCAGGGTAACAATATACAGTCTTGACGTACTCTTTTCCCCAATTTGGCACCAGTCCACCATTCCATGTCTGGTTCTAACTGTTGTTTTTTGACCTGTATACAGGTTTTGCAGGAGGCAGGTAGGGTGGTCTGCTATTCCCATCTCTTTAAGAATTTTCCACAGTTTGTTGTGATCCACATAGTCAAAGGCTTTAGCCTAGGCAATGAAGCAGAAGTAGATATTTTTCTGAAATTCTCTTGCTTTTTCTGTGATCCAATGGATGTCACCGATTTTATCTCTGGTTCCTCTGCCTTTTCTAAATCCAGCTTGTACATCTGAAAGTTCTCGTTTCACATACTATTGAAGCCTAGCTTGAAGGATTTTGAGCAGTATCTTGCTAGCATGTGAAATGAGTGCAATTGTGTGGTAGTTTGAACATTCTTTAGCACTGCCTTTCTTTGGGATTGAGATGAAAATTAACCTTTTCCAGTCCTGTGGCCATGGCTGAGCTTTTCAAATTTGCTGGCATATTGAGTACAGCACCTTAATGACATCATCTTCTAGGGTTTTAAATAGCTCAGCCGGAATTCTATCACCTCCACTAGCTTTGATTGTAGTGATGCTTCCTAAGGCCCATTTGACTTGGGACTCCATGATATCTGGCTCTAGGTGAGTGACTACACCATCATAGTTATCTGTATCATTAATATCTTTTTTGTATAGTTGCTTGGTGTATTCTTGCCACATCTTCTTAATATCTTCTGCTTCTGTTAGGTTCATACCATTTCCGTCTTTTATTATGCCCATCTCTGCATGAAATGTTCCCTTTGTATCTCTAATTTTCTTGAAGAGATCTCTAGTCTTTTCCATTCTATTGTATTTCCCTATTTGTTTGCATTGATCACTGAGGAAGGCTTTCTTTTCTCTCCTTGTTATTCTTTGGAACTCTGCATCCAGATGAGTATATCTCTCCTTTTCTCCCTGACCTTTCACTCCTCTTCTTTGCTCAGCTATTTCTAAGGATTCCTCAGACAACCATTTGCCATTTCTCATTTCTTTTTCTTGCAGATGGTTTTGGTCACTACTTCCTATACAATGTCATGAACCTCTTTCCATAGTTCTTCAGGCACTCTATCAGATCTAATCCCTTGAATCTATTTGCCACTAAGGGATTTGATTTAAGTTATACCTAAATGGCTTAATATTTTCCCCTACTTTCTTCAATTAAAGTCTGATTTTTTTTAAATTTTATTTTATTTTTAAACTTTACAATACTGTATTTGTTTTGCCAAATATCGAAATGAATCCACCACAGGTATACCTGTGTTCCCCATCCTGAACCCTCCTCCCTCCTCCCTCCCCATACCCTCCCTCTGGGTCGTCCCAGTGCACCAGCCCCAAGCATCCAGTATCGTGCATCGAACCTGGACTGGCGACTTGTTTCATACATGATATTATACATGTTTCAATGCCATTCTCCCAAATCTCCTTACTCTCTCCCTCTCCCACAGAGTCCATAAGACTGATCTATACATCAGTGTCTCTTTTGCTGTCTCGTACACAGGGTTATTGTTACCGTCTTTCTAAATTCCATATATATGCGTTAGTATACTGTATTGGTGTTTTTCCTTCTGGCTTACTTCACTCTGTATAATAGGTTCCAGTTTCATCCAACTCATTAGAACTGATTCAAATGTATTCTTTTTAATGGCTGAGTAATACTCCATTGTGTATATGTACCACAGCTTTCTTATCCATTCATCTGCTGATGGGCATCTAGGTTGCTTCCATGTCCTGGCTATTATAAACAGTGCTGTGATGAACACTGGGGTACATGTGTCTCTTTCCCTCTGGTTTCCTCAGTGTGTATGCCCAGCAGTGGGACTGCTGGATCATAAGGCAGTTCTATTTCCAGTTTTTTAAGGAATCTCCACACTGTTCTCCATAGTGGCTGTACTAGTTTGCATTCCCACCAACAGTGTAAAAGAGTTCCCTTTTCTCCACACCCTCTCCAGCATTTGTTGCTTGTAGACTTTTGGATCACAGCCATTCTGACTGGCATGAAATAGTACCTCACAGTGGTTTTGATTTGCATTTCTGTGATAATGAGTGATGTTGAGCATCTTTTCATGCGTTTGTTAGCCATCTGTATGTCTTCTTTGGAGAAATGTATATTTAGTTCTTTGGCCCATTTTTTGATTGGGTCATTTATTTTTCTGGAGTTGAGCTGTAGGAGTTGCTTGTATATTTTTGAGATTAGTTGTTTGTCAGTTGCCTCATTTGCTATTATTTTCTCCCATTCTGAAGGCTGCCTTTTCGCTTTGCTAATAGTTTCCTTTGTTGTGCAGAAGCTTTTAAGGTTAATTAGGTCCCATTTGTTTATTTTTGCTTTTATTTCCAATATTCTGGAAGGTGGGTCATAGAGAATCCTGCTGTGATGTATGTCAGAGAGTGTTTTGCCTATGTTCTCCTCTAGGAGTTTTATAGTTTCTGGTCTTACATTGAGATCTTTAATCCATTTTGAGTTTATTTTGTGTATGGTGTTAGAAAGTGTTCTAGTTTCATTCTTTTACAAGTGGTTGACCAGTTTTCCCAGCACCACTTGTTAAAGAGATTGTCTTTAATCCATTGTATATTCTTGCCTCCTTTGTCAAAGATAAGGTGTCCATATGTGCGTGGATTTATCTCTGGGCTTTCTATTTTGTTCCATTGATCAATATTTCTGTCTTTGTGCCAGTACCATATTGTCTTGATAACTGTGGCTTTGTAATAGAGCCTGAAGTCAGGTAGGTTGATTCCTCCAGTTCCATTCTTCTTTCTCAAGATAGCTTTGGCTATTCGAGGTTATTTGTATTTCCATACAAATTGTGAAATTATTTGTTCTAGCTCTGTGAAGAATACCATTGGTAGCTTGATGGGGATTGCATTGAATCTATAAATTGCTTTGGGTAGTATACTCATTTTCACTATATTGATTCTTCCAATCCATGAACATGGTATATTTCTCCATCTATTAGTGTCCTCTTTGATTTCTTTCACCAGCGTTTTATAGTTTTCTATATATAGGTCTTTAGTTTCTCTAGGTAGATATATTCCTAAGTATTTTATTCTTTCCGTTGCAATGGTGAATGGAATTGTTTCCTTAATTTCTGTTTTCTCATTATTAGTGTATAGGAATGCAATGGATTTCTGTGTGTTGATTTTATATCCTGCAACTTTACTATAATCATTGATTAGTTCTAGTAATTTTCTATGTAGAGGCTTATGTCATCTGCAAATAGTGAGAGTTTTACTTCTTCTTTTCCAATTTGGATTCCTTTTATTTCTTTTTCTGCTCTGATTGCTGTGGCCAAAACTTCCAAAACTATGTTGAATAGTAATGGTGAAAGTGGGCACCCTTGTCTTGTTCCTGACTTTAGGGGAAATGTTTCAACTTTTCACCATTGAGGATAATGTTTGCTGTGGGTTTGTCATATATAGCTTTTATTATGTTGAGGTATGTTCCTTCTATTCCTGCTTTCTGGAGAGTTCTTATCATAAATGGATGTTGAATTTTGTCAAAAGCTTTCTCTGCATCTATTGAGATAATCATATGGTTTTTATTTTCAATTTGTTAATGTGGTGTATTACATTGATTGATTTGTGGATATTGAAGAATCCTTGCATCCCTGGGATAAAGCCCACTTGGTCATGGTGTATGATCTTTTTAATGTGTTTTTGGTTCTGATTGCTAGAATTTTGTTAAGGATTTTTGCATCTGTATTCATCAGTGATATTGGCCTGTAGTTTTCTTTTTTTGTGGCATCTTTGTCAGGTTTTGGTATTAGGGTGATGGTGGCCTCATAGAATGAGTTTGGAAGTTTACCTTCCTCTGCAATTTTCTGGAAGAGTTTGAGTAGGATAGGTGTTAGCTCTTCTCTAAATTTTTGGTAGAGTTGTCTCATGTGTTGTTGGAATGGTTTGTATGCTTTGACCAGTGCATTCTCTTGGCAAAACTCTGTTAGCCTTTACCCTGCTTTATTTTGTACTCCAAGGCTAAACTTTTCTGTTACTCCAGGTATCTTTTGACTTCCTGTATGAATCCAATATCACCTCATCTTAATTTGATTACATCAGCATAGATTCCATTTCCAAATAACTGCACATTCACAGATTCTAGGATTGGAGGTTACGACCTACCTCACCATAGATTTTGGCTTCCCAGGTGGTGCTCGTGGTAAATAATCCACCTGCAAGTCAGGAGATGCAAGAGACGTGGTTTGTCCCCTGGGTTGTGGAGATCCCCTGGAGGAGGACATGGCAACCCACTCCAACATTCTTGCTGGAGAATCCCAGGAACAGAGGAGCCTGATGGGCTTTGGTCCATAAGGTCACAAAGTCAAACACCACTGAGCGACTGAGCACACAATATATCTTGGGGGGGGGGTGACACAATTCAAGCCACAACAGTGTGTATGCACATACACACTTCTCATTCAAAAAGACCCTGATGCTTGGAAAGATTGAATGTGAGAGGAGAAGGGGATGACAGAGGATGAGATGGTTGGATGGCATCACCAACTCAATTGGACATGAGTTTTGGTAAGCTCCGGGAGTTGGTGATGGACAAGGAGGCCTGGCGTGCTGCAGTCCATGGAGTCGCAAAGAGTCAGACATGACTGAGCGACTGAACTAAACTGAACTGAACTGACACATACACACAGACATCTCAAGTAATTGGCTTTTGTGCATCTGTGGCATCTGGTTATGCAAGTCAGAAATGTATAGGACAGGCAAATGGGCTAGAAACTCTTGGATTGGAGCTGAGACATTGTTCACAAACAGAGTTTCTTCTTCCTCAGGGAACCTCGGTTTTGCTCTTAAGGCTTTTAAATTGATTGGATGAGGCTCACACAATCAAGGGTAATCTCCTTTATTTGAAATTGATTGTAGATGTTAAGCACATCTATAAAATGCCTTCACAGTAACATCTAGATTAGTGTTTGAATAACTGGGTATTTTGGCTAGCCAGATTGACACAGAAAGCTAACCATCACACACATGAAATTAAGTTATCTAGTGAAAAATTTTATGATGTTCTAGCATATTCTAGTACTCTTGCCTGGAAAATCGCATGGACAGAGGAGCCTGGAAGGCTGCAGTCCATGGGGTTGCTAAGAGTCGGGCATGATAGAGCGACTTCACTTTCACTTTCCACTTTCATGCATTGGAGAAAGAAATGGCAACCCACTCCAGTGTTCTTGCCTGGAGAATCCCAGGGACGGGGGAGCCTGGTGGGCTGCCATCTATGGGGTCGCACAGAGTCGGACACGACTGAAGCGACTTAGCAGCAGTAGCATCAACATATTCTGAAGTGCTCAACAGAGAAAGCTTATTATTGTTTTTCTTAAAATTTTCTTGTGTTGCCTTTATTGGACATAGATCAAGTAAGGTAGCCATTTATTAATTAGTCCTGTCTCTGAATGAAAAGGAGAATTGATGAGAGGCAATTTAGTTTTCTTCAGATACTTAAAAAAATAAATCATGACACGTATTTGAGTGTTTTGAAATCTTAACTTTAAAAAGATCTTGGAAAAAAAATGAAATTGTTAGTAACTCAGTCTGTCTGACTCCTTGGGACCCCATGGATGGTAGCCCATCAGGCTCCTCTGTCCATGGAATTATCCATCAAAATACTGGGGTGGGTAGCCATCCAGTCCTCCAGGGGATCTTCCCATTCTAGGGATCAGCCTGAATTTCCTGCATTGAAGTTGATTCTTTGCCATATGAGCCACCAGGGAAGCCCCAAAAGATCTCAGATAGCAGCAAAGCTAATAATCTTATTATATCAGTGGGTAAGCAGGGCCCAGAGTATATAAACACCTTGCTCAGATTTACCTGGCAGATTCAGACCCAACCTGAGATGAGAACCCAGTCCAATTTTCAAGCCACAGTACTTCTCAGGCAACTGTCAAAGGGACATACTAGGCTATGTTGAGAAAACAGATAAATTCACTGGCCCAGCTCTTCCAATCATTACACTGTGGTAACACATGTGCATTGAGGAATCTTCACAGCCAGGAAGTGTCTGTGTGATTGGAAAGGGAGGGTGCCTGGGCATGAGAGTAATTCTCCCAACAGAAAGTTTTTCCCCGGCACCAGACCTCTCAGGCCCCTCTTTAGGTGTAGGTCATGTCCTTCATCTGCATCCCATTTGAAACTCAATTTTAGCATCTCTGAGTATACAAGGTTGGCCTGCCTCTGCATTTCAATGACACTGTATGTTTTGATATCCTAGGTGACATGTCTGCATAAATACATTAAGACAGAAATGGCAAAGGTCATAACTTCCCTTATTACTGAAGATAAAATTTAATGAGCTAGATTACAGGCTGCTTTAAGAACTGCTGTGCCAGGTTAAGGGGCTCTGCCACTGAAACCAATTACACTGGGTACAATTACGACCTATTCTAATAGCTGTAAGTCAGGGTTACACAAAGATTCTGTCTCTGGGTAATTACTAGCTAGGAAGCAGGTGAGGAAAAACTAAGCAAATTGTCACGGATCACACAAGAGACACACAGAGAGCACAGAGAACACAGAGCTTGTAGCTATTCCGGGTGTGTGTGTCATCTGTTGCTAAGAGGAGCTGGCTTCACAGTCAGAAAGCCCTCTTCTTCTTGCACTAACTGAAAGGATATGTGATTTCAAAGACACTTTTAGAAAAGTAGCTGAAAAGTGAATAGTAGGAGGGGAGAGGAAGAACTCAGAAAGCCCTTCTCTATTGAGACTGTTTCCTTACGGATTTTGCAAGATTTAGTGGGCTGACATTATTGATTTTGTTTTTTCAACTGAAATACAGGAAAGTGTTACCCAAAAGCAAAATAATGTAGTAAAATTTGAACAAACCACCAAGATTGACTTAATAAAAGACCTTTATATTCTCTGTTATACTTGCCCTTGTGGCTATTTACATGTCCTTTACCACACATGACTAACAGGGAGCCATTGAAGAGCCTTCTGACAATTGAAGATCCATCAGAAATATAGATGAAAACACTTTTAAAAAGTAACAGAATTTCCCCATAATTTCATGGATCAATTTGCACACTATTTATTTTTGAAAAGCCTTTGAGGAACCAGCACATCTCATTCAAGTGAAACACATGTGTTATCAGTGAGTAAATATTTCAAGATCTGGGGAGCAGGGGGGAATGTTTTAAGGAAAGCATCAATGACATTTATTGGAATCATAGGAAAGTCATTGCAGACACGGGTGGCTATATTTCTGAATGTTGCCTTTTGAGTAGTATGATGCTTACAAAGGAAGAAGTATTTGATAAATGACACAAAAAATGTCAATTTATTAGAATATTCTTTGTTTCCTTTAAGAGGTTAAAGTTTAAAAAAGTAGTTCCTAATATTGGTCGTTCAGACCACAATTGGAAAGACTTTCAGAATGACTCAAGACATTTTCAAGATCCTTTCAAAGTAATGAAGGAATTTGTGGGAAACTGGGAGGTCAGATCATCAGATCATGTCCTTACTGCTTGCCCTGAGACTGAGTTTGGGTGATATTGCTCTTATTATCATTAGAAGAGAAGGAAGAGGCTTTCCAGTAATTATATATTCATTCCATCTCTTTTCTCTCTGTAAACAAAGTTCATTTCTCCAAATTCTTCCGTTGTTGTCTATACTCTCCAAAATGCCATTTGTTTTACTCCTGATTTAGAATTTCTATCCTTTTCTTGGTGATCTTCCTCAGAGACTGTCCTTAAAGAATGGTGTAAGTATGCACTCAGACTCAGTCGTGTCTGACTCTTTGTGACCCCATGGACTGCATGCAGCCCACCAGACTCCTCTGTCCATGGAATTTTCTAAGCAAGAATACTGCAGTAGCTTGTCAGTTCCTTCTACAGCTGTAAGCATGCTTAATCATCTAAAAGAGACTTCAGTCATTCTTATCGAGGCCACCAAGAGCCTTCAATAAATCAAAGGACAGAATACTCTCTAGTTTATTTTTCTAATTCTTTCACTATTCAGTTGTAAATAATATCATCTCAAAAGAAAGAACATCCCTCTGAATGTGTATTATAGTTGAGAGTTACTCAGGAAATAAGTCAGCCATCCTCTCAATAGAATAGACCAATGTCAATTTCTCTTGGATAACTTCAGTGATCCAAATGTGTCAATGGATTGCTGTTGTTGTTGTTGTTCAGTTGCTCAGTCATGTCCATTTCTTTGCGACCCCATGGACTGCAGCATGCCAGGCTTCCCTGTCCTTCATCATCACCCAGGTCTTGTTCAAACTCATGTCCCTTGAGTTTGTGATGCCATCCAACCATCTCATCCTCTGTTGTCCCCTTCTCCTCCCACCTTCAATCTTTCCCAGCATCAGGGTCTTTTCCAATGAGTCAGTTCTTCACACCAGGCAGCCAAAGTACTGGAGCCTTAGCCTCAGCATCAGTCCTTCCAATGAATATTCAGGATTGATTTCCTTTAGGATGGACTGGTTTGAGTTCCTTGCCATCCAAGGGACTCTCAAGAGTCTTCTCCAACACCATAGTTCAAAAGCATCAATTCATTGATGCTCAGCTTTCTTTATGGTCCAACTCTCACATCCATACATGACTACTGGAAAAACCTTAGCTTTGACTAGATGGACCTTTGTTGGCAAAGTGATGTTTCTGCTTTTTAATATGCTGTCTAGGTTGGTCATAACTTTCCTTCCAAGGAGTAAGCATCTTTTAATTTCATGGCTGCAGTCACCATCTACAGTGATTTTGGAGCCCAAGAAAATAGTCTGTTACTGTTTCCATTGTTTCCACATCTATTTGACATGAAGTGATGGGACCGGATGCCATGATCTTCATTTACTGAATGTCGAGTTATAAGCCAACTTTTTCACTCTCTTCCTTCATACTCATCAAGAGGCTCTGTAGTTCCTCTTTGCTTTCTGCTGTAAGGGTGGTGTCATCTGCATATCTGAGGTTATTGATATTTCTCCCAGCAATCTTGATTCCAGCTTGTGATTCATCCAGCCCAGCATTTTGCATTGATGTACTCTGCATATAGGTTAAATAAGCAAGGTAACAATATACAGCCTTCACATACTTTTTTCCCAGTTTGGAACCAGTCAATTGTTTCATGTTTGGTTCTAACTGTTGCTTCTTGACCTGCATACATGTTTTGCAGGAGGCAGGTAGGGTGGTCTGGTATTCCCATCTCTTTCAGAATTTTCCAGTTTGTTGGGATCCACACAGTCAAAGGCTTTAGTGTAGTCAATGAAGCAGAAATAGATGCTTTTCTGGAATTCTCTTGCTTTTTCTATGATCCAGTGGATGTTGGCAATTTGATCTCTGGTTCCTCTGCCTTTTCTAAATCCAGCTTGAACATCTAGAAGTTCTTGATTCACATTGAAACCTAGGTTGAAGAATTTTGAGTATTACTTTTCTTGCATGTGAAATGAGTGCAACTATGTGGTAGTTTGAGCATTCTTTAGCATTGCCTTTCTTTGGGGTTGGAATGAAGCTGACATTTTCCAGTTCTGTGGCCACTGCTGAGTTTTCCAAATTGGCTAGCATAGTGAGTGCAGCACTTTAGCAGCACTGTTAATAGATACAGTGTTAACAGTGTCAATAGATAGTCTTCTTTAGTATTTATATTGAACCATGGCTATTCAGAGAACATAGTAGTCAGCTGTGCCTTTCACATAAGTGCTGATACTGAACAGTATGAGAGAAAGTAGAACATATACTTTGACATAAGAATTAATACAAGAAAAATGAAAAGGTATATCTGTTTAAGAGCAATATATTAAATACTGTACATTGCTTAAACCACCTAGAACTAATTGGCTGAAAAGTTCATTCATGCTTTATGGATCTTATGGAAAAACCCAAACAAAGTTTCTGGCCAACTCAATATAGTCCAAGCATGATGAACAGCCAGGTTTCAGACACATTAAAAAAAAAAAAAAAACACAGATATTTTGGAGGTTTTCTCTAATATCAGTGGGTCCACATTTAGAAGCAAAGCAAAACAGGGTCACAAATGAGTTTTTCTATCACTGGCATCATTAAACTTTCCTGAAATGAGATTCAATAATGACCTAGATCAATTCATATTTATAATCTTGTTATTCAGAGTGGTCCATGCACCAGAAATATCAGTATTACTTGGGAGTCTGTTAGAAATGCAAAAACCCAAGGCCCTACCCAAGACCTACTGAGTCAGAATTTGCATCTTATCAATCCTCATGTGATTTGTAACCACACTAAAACTTGAGAAATATTGCCCCAAACTCAACAGACCATGTGGTTCCAGTGTCTACTTCTATTATGGCTTTGCAAGAGCACATTTAAATCATTCCAGATACTGCTAGAGATTCAGTTTCATGACTCTCCTGACAGTTCCATACTCAGATTTGCCTCTATATTATGAGAAATGATATAACTTATTGGTAAATGGCTATACAGAATGGCCCTAGTGGAACAAACATGTAGCTTGAGGTCAAAGAATTATGCTTGACTCACTACTAGCTATGTGAACTGAATGAAATGTTTTACCTCTCTAGTTGTCATTTCTTTTGCTTAATGGAATTGGGTAAATACTACCTGCATCATAGTGCTGTGAAGAGAATGGACTGAGTGACGAAAGCAGAGTGCTTAAATAAATCAAAGTTTGACCTGTTACCCGAGGATCATCTCTAAATTTCTTCCCAGAACTTCAGTATCAATTTCTTTTCTCTGGTTAACTCTCTAACTTTTTGTACCAAAGGTATTATGCAAGTTCCTATAAGCTAGAGTCTTTCATTTCCTCAAGGCATTAGCCTCTAAGGTCTCATCACAAAATCTTCATTACACTCTCTGACCATATGTAGTCCAAACAATGGCATGTGAATACAATGCAAATGACATGTAGAGTATTTCCAACACCATAATTTAAGTGAAACAACCTTCTCCAATCCTGACTGCTATTAGAGGACTCCTGGAGAATCCCACAGACATTTTATGACCATCTGTCAAACTGTGACTTGGAGAATGCTGAGTCCTATCTGCAACACAAAATAATGGATCTGGAGGGCTTGTCTCATTTGTAGTGTGACTGTTTGTCCTTGTTTGCCCAGCACAATCCCAGTTTACTATTGTTTATCCAGGTGTGATTATTAATAGCCCCAATTTCACTTTAAAAGATATCCCAGCTTGTATGATAAATTATACAGTCATCTATAAGCAGATGGCTTTGGTTATCCAAAGTTAAACCGGTAAATGCAAAAGAAATGTTGTGCTTATTCCTTTGCCTTACCTAAGAAGCTCTTATTTAAAAGTTGCTTCTGACATAGACCCCTGTGAATTTCATCAGGTGTCCCAATCTCTACTGGATGTGCTATTCTCCACTGGCATGCATTACCCTTTAATATCCTCCCCACCCCAATCTTCTCCTCTGTTGCAGAGGATGGAAACTTGGGATACATGCACCAGACAGCCTTTCCAGTTGAGGTCCATCAAGTCTTAGACTCCATGGTAAGCTGCATTAGTGTGAGGTTTGGAAACAGATGAGAAGCACAATCCGTTTTCCTTTTGTAAGTGGCAAGCAGACTCGTAGGTTCCCTCAATGCATGTTTGTCTGTTGTTATTGCAGCCTCTGCATTCCCCAGCCACTTAAATCTGCTTTGATGCTGAAGAAGATCAATAAAGTGGGCAGTGATTTCCTCCGCATCCCTGCCCCTGGGTGTTAATATCCCTGTAATTCTTTGCATATGCGAAAATGAAAGCTAGTGGACTCAGTCTGACTTTCACCTCTTTCTCCATTCCAGTACTGTATTGTTGTTTGTTTTTTCTTGCTTGCTTGTGGATGTTTTAACAATTCTATTGAGGTATGATTGATATAATTAAGCTCCTCACTCCTCTTTGTTCCCGAAACCCAGGGAAGCTAAAGATCTGCTATTTGTTACTATACATTAGTTTACATCTTAAAGTTTTATATAAATGGAATCTTACAATATGCACTCTTTTATATCTGGCTTATTTCACTCACCATGTTTTTGAGATTCATCAATGTTGTGGCAGGTACTGGATTTCACTACTTTGTATTATTGAATAGCATTCCATTATATGGTCTTCCCTGGTGGCTCAGTTGGTTAAGAATCCGCCTGCAATGCAGGAGGCATAGGTTTGATCCCTGGGTTGGGAAGCTCCCCTGGAGAAGGAAATGACAACCTACTCCAGTATTCTTGGCTGGACAGAGGAACCCGGTGGGCTACAGTTCATGGGATCTCAAGAGTTGGACACTACTTAGAGACTAAACCACCAATCTCCACCATATTCCATTATATAGATATACCTTGTTCATCTGCATGCCTATTTATGAATGTTTGCACTGTTTTCAGTTTTTTGGTGACTACAAATAAAGCTGCTATGAATCCTATTACAAGTCTTTGTATAGATATGTTTTCACTGACTTTGAATAAAGAGCTAAGAGTGCAATGCCTGGATCCTGTGAAGGCTTATTCAACATTTAAATAAATTAAAAAAAAAAAAGATTTTCCAAAGTGATTATATTCCATTTGATATTTATTGTACTATTTTATATGTACAGTTACCAGTTGTTCTCTATCTTTGCCAATATTTATAATTGTCTTTTTCATTTTATCCATTATAATAGGGGAGAAATAAGATGATCCACATCTAAACTAAGACTGAATATGGCCACATTAGCTTAGAGGATAAGATATATATATATATATATAAATATATATATATATATATATATATATATATATATATATATATATATAAATGTTAAGTAATGGTGAAGGATGAGAGAATGAAACATGGAATAAGAGAGGCCATGGAGTATGACTTGGTTAAAACATCCACTCCTTGCCATGTGAACCTCCAGAATTGAACATGGAGTGATGAAGAACATTCAGCAAGTCACTTTGGGAATGCTCTTTAGAGAGTGCTAAAGAAAAGCCCCTTTTGTTCAACCAGAGAACTCTGCCTCCTGAGAATCAGTGACAGAGATATCAGAAGTGGTACTTTGATGGGAAAGCTATATCATCACCTCCCTCAGCATACACTAGCCCATGTTGATGGGCAAAGTGGTGCATTGTGATGTCTAAGCCCTCCAAGCCACCATTGGCTGGGGTAGTGCCTAGCTGACCAATCAGATTGAAGGGTGTGGCTCCTCATTGTCCTGAGAAGGTATATATAAGGGAGGACAGAGGCAGAGATTCTGGGTTAGGCCATTTCTTGTCATCATCATGACTAAAGTAACTAAGAAGCCATGGCTGTCAAGAAGAGTTCCAATGCGGTTTGCTTCAAGGGTGAAAGGAAGAAAGAAGACGCTTTGTCAACGGAGATACAGAGGCAGTGTGAAGGTAAGATGACTCCAACTAAGCTCCCCATGTTCTCCATTGATTTTGCAGCCCAAGACCTCTACACTGCCCTTGCCTGGCACAAAAGCCCTCATCAGCCCACATCTCTTTTTCATGAAATCTCCCTTCCAACTGAGTTTTTATTCTCTTTCCTCAAAACTAATACCCTTGTCTTGTCTTTCCAGGCACGAAATATGACGATGAGGGTCAGAAGACCTCTACAAGGAACCATGAGAAAGAAAATCCAATCATATGCCACCCAATCGAAGAAGGTGAAGAAAACAAGAAAGCCAAACTGTTTTTTCTGTTCCTGTGCATGTAAGAAACTGAATCAAAGTAGAAAAAGATACCAAAATAGGAGGCAGAATCAAAGAAGGAGGCAGAATCAAAAGAGAAGATAAGCTCAGCCGTCCCAGAATAAGAGACCCTGGAGAAGTACAACCTGGGCAGCCAGTAACTGAATAGAAAAGGTCAGACAGTTTAGAATTGTGTCTCCAGAGGTCTGCTTTCTTAAAAATGGCCAACCAGGAAAAGACTGACTCTCACACTAACATAGTAAACTGATGGCTGTGATTAAAATAAACATCAAATGGTGAAAAGATGATATTTGTGTGTGTGTGTGTGTGTGTGAATTTTCTGATGGGAAGGTGGGGAAGGAAGATAAGAGGTGCGTACCTGAGAAGGGAGGGATATGGGGTCCCGAGAGATTGGGGAACAGACACTCAGGTCCACACTTAGATAGTTGAGGTCTGGACTGGGTCAGGAGTATGCACTGAAGATTGAAATCCCTGCTGAACAATTGATCTCAGGGTCAAGGAGAAGAGGTGTGGTGTTATTGCTTTTGTTTGCTGTGTGAAATGCCATTAATGTCTAGATTGCCAGAATCCAGATGGGAAGAGGGTTTCACATGGGGATGGTGAATGTGAAACTCCCCCTGAGAAAGACAGACAGAAATCACTTCCTGGCCACCTACCTCATAATGGGATTTGTTGCATCACTCACCTATGCTGTCAGTTAAAGTTGCTCAGAAGGCACAAAATGCTGATACAACTAAAACCACAACTAGCACTACCAAGGACTAAAATAATGTTTGGAGGGAAGAAACCAAATATTGATTAGGCCACTTTTTTGCAAAGAAATTGGTGGGAGAATTGTGTTCCCAAAGGCAGGACAGTGTGTGTGGTCCAATCCCGTGCAGGTGACAAATAGGATCACTATCCGCAGATAATTTTTTTTTTTTGGGGGGGGGCACTATGCAGGTTGTGGGATCTTAGCTCTCTGAAAAGTGATTGAAACCGTGCCCCTTTTAGTGAAACCACAGAGTCCTAACCACTGGACAGCCAGAGAAATGAATACACAGAATTTGATACAAGTATGAATATACAATGTAGTAAAACCTAGTCTTTTATTTGTCACCATACCCTAGCATTTCTAAATAACTACAGTCATAAAACATTCTTCCCCAATAAAGTCTTTTGTTAGTCCAAGTTCTACAAGTTTATCATAGTTAAGGCAGTGGCACCCCATTCCAGTACTCTTGCCTGGAAAATCCCATGGATAGAGGAGCCTGGTGGGCTGAAGTCCATGGGGGCGTGAAGAGTCGGACACAACTCAGCGACTTCACTTTCACTTTTCACTTTCATGCATTGGAGAAGGAAATGGCAACCCACTCCAGTGTTCTTGCCTGGAGAATCCCAGGGACGGGGGAGCCTGGTGGGCTGCCGTCTATGGGGTCGCAGAGTCGGACACGACTGAAGTGACTTAGCAGCAGCAGCATGGAATATTTAATTTGGTATTAACTTTCATTTTGAAATGTTTTAAAAGGCTCAAGGAGTAGTCAATCAAATATGGAGATATATAAGGCAGAGTCTCTGAGCAAAGGAATCCTATGTGTCTTCAGAAAACATTTTAGAAAAAACTAAAACACAGAGTTTCACCATCAGCATGAAGAGTTCAGTTCAGATTTTAAGTCAATGATATGTTATCTTTTATCTGGACTGCAGCTTCCTAAATCTTTCTGGCACTTTAAATCCTGAGAGACCCAGTTGATGATTCAAAGTCAGTCACTGAATGTGGTTTAAAATCAATAAGAATGAAAGACACCTTGGGTGTGCTGTCCTTTCAAAAGAAGTGGGAGCACTATCATGGCTTGCCTGAAGAAAATTAATTATCTAAAGCAGCTATCAGGATGATACAGGCAGAGAGATCTTATATCTACATATATGTCAGTGCTCTGATTCCAGATCTGTATATATTATCACAATTTAATACTATCACACTTTAATGCCCTTCTTTAGGACTTACTGAAATGCTTGATGTTATAGGGGAAGGTAACAGATTGCTAGGACTGAAGAGCTGAAAGTGAAAGTTGTTCAGTCTTGTCCGACTCTTGGTGACCCCATAGACTATACAGCCCATGGAATTCTCCAGGCCACAATACTGGAGTGGGTAGCCTTTCCCTTCTCCAGAGGATCTTCCCAACCCAGGTTTCAAACCCAGGTCATCCACATTGCAGGTGGATTCTTTACCAGCTAAGCCACAAGGGAAGCCAAGAATATGGGATTAGGTAGCCTATCCCTTCTGCAGAAGATCTCCCCAATCCAGGAACTGAACAGGGGTCTCCATCATTGCAGGCGAATTCTTTCCCAACTGAGCTAGCAAGGAAGCCCTGAGGTGGACCAAAAGCTGATGTTAGAGGGCTTTTTCCTACAGTGTAGTTCTGATATATATATTTAAATATGCATGCTGAGCTAGCAGGGAAGCCCTGAGGTGGACCAAAAGCTGATGTTAGAGGGCTTTGTATCTCCAAAGTAGCCCTGATATATATTTAAATATGCCTGGGTGCCGGGGTCCTGCCCTGGCTGATCCAGGGTATTCGAAGCGGGGACGGCGTCGGCGACCTATTTATTTAAATATTTTATCAAAGATATAAAGAGTAATAGGATAAGGATAGCTCAGTAGGAAAATTCAGTGGAGAAAAGAGGCTGAGTAGCTTGGTTTACGCGGGAGACCAATAAAACTTCAAGACAAGAAGTTTGCACCACTTACGTAGGCCGCAGGCGTCCTTCCGTTCTCCCAAAGGAGAGGAGACACTGAGGCCTCCCTGGTCGGATCTTAGAAGCCCAGGCATAATTAGTAAGCATGGTGGGTTCCGCGCTCCAGATGGAGACTCAGCCAGAGTGAGAGAGAGAGCGACATGGGGAGACCAGTATTTCGAGAAACTGATCCCAATTCTTTATTTTCCAGAGTCTGTTTTTATACACTAAGATGTTATACAAAAGTCACGTGGGGACAGCAGTCCTGACTTTTATTAAAGTCAGGTGCTTCACACAAATGTATACAGAGGTCTTAGGGGTGTTACATCATCTTCTGGCCAGGGGGGCCTGCTGACAATTTACGACCTTCTCCTTGTGACAGCGGTCAGTCAATCAGGACACTTATTTCTCCAGGGCTGATTATTCTCAAAACAGACGCCACCCAAATAAAGTTACATTCCTATAGGGTGAGGGTGTAGTGGGTTTTAGTTACGGAAAGAATTTACTTAGCCTAAGGTCTAACGTGATTAATATCAAAGGTTAATACTTATTTCTTCTATATATTCATTAATGTGTGTAAGGGCAGGGGATGTGGAGACTTAGCAACAAACATTGGCTCAACAAATGAAAAACCCTTCACCAATACAATTTCTAATCAGCCCATTATACTTATACTAATAGTTTTTCTAACTTTTCTAAGGAACCTGTTTTTAGAAGGTTTAAAGCATCTCGTGCCTCTCACGGTTGGGAGGCTGTGAGCAATCACATGTGGCCGGACGAGCCTGTCAGGCAGGCTAGAGAACCTTCAGAGGAGTTTGTAGGTTAAAACAAGAGTTTTTATTGACTGGAGCTCTAGGTTAACTCCTTCTCCGAAAGAGGTGGTGGGGGACAGCCCCCCGTAAAGTCAGAGGTGTAGGTAAGAGCACAAAGTAGTAAAGTAGGCAGGCTCTGGTTATGGGGGTAGACGCTCGAGGATTTCCAGGGGGACTCCTGAGGCTCGATCCTGCCTTTGCGTATGTCGAGCCTCCTTCCTCATGACCTTTGCCATGGGCGGAGTACCTCACTCTGGCCCCCAACACTTGGGTATACTGCCACCTTCCAGAAAGAAGTGAGGATGCATTGAGTGTAAAAAGGATTCACATACACTTAGGGTTAAAGAGAAAATCATAAATAATAAGTCATGAGTTGAGAAAGGATATATCCAAGTAGGACAACAGTAAAAAATCAATATCAGACACCTGTAGTTCCCTTGAAAAGGAATGTATATTGTGACTCAGACATGTCAAGTCCTATTGCAAAAGCTGTTTTGGATTTTGAGAGAGTTTTTTTTTTCACTCATTAGCACATAAAACAAACTCTTTGACTTCCACTTTTACAAGTTCCCTATGAATAGATTCCAACTGACCTCTCTAGCTGTGTCCATAACAACCTCTATTGACTAATACAATGATTTCTCTAAGACCTCTTGCATTCCTCTTTGCTTGTAGCCATCCTATCTTCTGTGACTCAGAAACTAGCAACCATCTAAGGCCAGCCTAATGATCATCTCCCAAAGAAAATTTCTAAATGATTCTCTTGAGTATTAATTTCTTCATGTTCTCTAATCACTTACTGTTTATACATGAAGCTTTTATGATACTTTTTGAGTATGTATCTTACCAGAAACATATGCCAGAGAAGTAAATTGATTAGAAATAAACATTTTGGTGATATAAAATGTTATCAGAGGTTGAATTATCTAAGACTGTAAGGGAGAGAATCACTCTCTTCTGCCAAGTATGTCTAAGAATCTGTTTGAAAATATAATAAAATCCATAAACCAGAGAGTGTGTCAGAAGTCAAAGGAATTTAAATGAGGAGCTTCTTTATCACTGGTCAAGAGGGACACCATGTCCTTGTATTAACACCACTTTGCATGACACCAAAGGCAAAAGCCAAGCATTGCCCATGGACTCATGATAAGAGCACAATACTGCTGGCCCAGAGGCTTATCTTGCTTGGCAGAGGTCAAGAGCAAGTTTATGTTCTAAGAGTCAGAACACATCTGCCCAGGACCATACCATGTATAAGCAGGAATCAAGTGGGAGTCCCCAAACTTTACATGCTCCTGGTCAGGTCCCTCACACCAGTGCCTTTCCTACTGGCTTATCACCCATTTCTGCCTTGAGATGATCATGATTAAATTTCACCTTGCCATCTCCTCAGTTAATTGCAGTGGGCAAACTGGATACCTGAATGGAAAAGAATGAAATTGGACCCTTAACTTATACCATATAAGACTAAACTCAGAGCTGATTAAAGATTTAAATGTAAGATCTGAAACTATAAAACTACTAGAAGGAAACATACTGGAGAAGATTATAACATTGGTCTAAGAAATGATTTATTGTATGAGGACACCAAAAGCATAGGCAACAAAAGAAAAAATAGAAAACTAGGACTACATCACATTAAAAAGCTGCCTCCCCCAAAGAACACATTCAAAAACACATCTATATAGAAGCCAAACTTATGGCTACCAAAGAGGAAGTTGTGGGGAGAGATAAATTAGGAGTTGGGGATTAACATATACACATCACTATATTTAAAATAGATAACCAACAAGAACCTACTACAAAACCACAGGGAACTCTGTTCAACATTCTGTAACAACATATATGGGAAAAATAATTTGTAAAGGAATAGGTATATGTATGTGTGCATGTGCAAGCTCAGTCCTTTCAGTCACGTCTGATTCTTTGCTACCCTATGGACTGTAGCCCACTAGGCTCCTCTGTCTATGGATTCACCAGGCAAGAATACTGGAGTGGGTTTTCATGGCCTCCTAAGGGGATCTTCCTGACCCAGGGATGGAACCAGCATCTCCTGCATTGCAGGCAGATTCTTTACCAACTGAGCCACATGGGAAGCCAATATACATGTATATGTAAAGCTGAATACTTTGCTGTACACCTGAAACTAACACAGCATGGTAAATCAAATATATTCTAATGAGAAGATAATATATCAATACATGGAACAATTATCTCAAAAAATTAACTGGAAAATTGCAGAAAGATTCCTGAATCAAGACTTTAAGAAAGATCCACAAGGAATAGTGTAGGAAGGGAAAAGGAACATTCAAGTCCTGACCTGTGCCCCTGGAAGAGGACTCAGAATATAAGGGAGGTTACACAGGTGGAGATCTACCCTGGGTGTGAGTGGTTCAAGCTATATATTGGGCACACCAGGCCTGGGGTCTGACACAGGGAAGACAAGCACCCTTAGCTGGCTGCAGGGCCACGTAGACTAACAGGAAGGCTGTGGAAGCCTGGACTCCCCCTTGAAGATCACATGCTCAGGGGCTTACTCCCAAGGCACGGTGGAGAGGACAGATTTAGACCGCACTTAGGGCTTCCTGTCTTCGCCACAACTACCCACCCCTACACATGCCCTGCTTACTTCATATGGATGCTCTGCACTGGAGCAGGGGCTACCATGACGAGGCAGAGAGCTGGGATGTGGAAAGCAGAGGTGCATATGGCCCAGGGTGGCATCTCGATGGGACAGCTGGGGCCATGATCATGGAGGGCACTTACACAGGCAGCCCATTGGGAGAAGTCCTGATCTCTGATGGAGGCCAGACTGCCACAGCAGATGACCCAGTACATGCCCAGCAACCATGCAGGCTTCACCTACCCAATATCACCCCTCTTCATCAGGGCAGGGACAACAGAGGCTGGGGGAAGTCATCAGCTTGGAGGGACCAAGGGGTCTCAGATCAGAAGTTATGTTTAAGCAGGGTGGGAGAAGCTACTGCTAGTGCTAGCACAGGTGGCACATTGGAGGTAGCCTGGACCTCTGTCAGCAGCCAGCCTATAAACTATCTCCTCTTTTCCCTATGCACAGGCCCCTCTTGTCCCTCTGCAGCAAGGGTTGCAGTGCTGGGAGAAAGGAGGGCACATGCTTAGAGGAACACAGCCAGCTCTAGCCTGACAATCAGGGCCTCTGCTCCAGAAACTTAGGACCCCACCCTCTCCCCAATAGGGCCTGAAAAGGCCACTGAGAATAGAGGAAGTCTGTACCTCACATCTGGCTCCAGCCCTGGCACCACCAATCTGCTACCAAGGCAATAGCTGCTGGCACACCTGAGGAAAGATGTGACTTGTGATCTATCAAATTACAGCCCCCCTCTCTGGGTACCACAGAGTGTACAGGATTGCTCCTTCACAAGAACACCCTTCAAGACTATAATATATAATTGATTCACTTAAAATCAGAAAGGCAGAGACAAATGGGAAGACAGAAGGACTGGTCTCCATTGAAAGACTAAGAGAAAAACCTCTGACACAGCAACCCAAAAGCAGAGATAAATAATGTACTAGGTAAGAGTCTGAAGAATTAGTTATAATAATGCTAACTACAGAAAAATAGATAAACACAGGGAAATTCTAATAAGGAACTAGAAAATATTAAAAAACAACCAGACAGAACTGAAGAAGAGGGTAACTGATATGAAAAACACACAAGAATAAACAGCAGACAGGATTATACACAAGAATGCATAATAATGGAAACCACTCAACCAGAACAGCTAAAAGAAAACCCAAAATGGAACACGTGTACACCCGTGGTGGATTCATGTTGATGTATGGCAAAACCAATACAATATTGTAAAGTAACTAGCCTCTAATTAAAATAAATAAATTTAAATTAAAAAAAAATGAGATCAGTTTAAGAGACCTATGGATAACATTCAGCATATCAGCATTCATATTATCGGAATCTAGAAGGACAAAAGAGAGAGAAGAGGGTAAAATATATTTGATGAAATTATGGCTGAAAACTTCCCAAACCAGAAGGAAACACATCCATGAACACAAAGCACCAAAACAAGATGAACCAAAACAAAACCATACTAAGATACAGTATAATTAAAATGGCAGAGGTTAGAAATCAAGAGAGGATTCTAAAGGCAGCAAGAGACAACACAGAATTACATAAAAGGGAACTCGCTTAAGGCTATCTGCTGATTTTTGTACAGAAACTTTGCAGGCCAGAAGGGAGGGCATGATCTACTGATATTTAAAGTGTTGAAAGAGAATTACTTACAAACTGGAATATCTATCCATTAAGATTGTCATTCAGAATTGAAAGGGAGATAAAGAAATTCTCAGACAAGCAAAGATCATAAGAGTTCATCAATACTAAACCAACCCTGAAAGAAATGTTAAATGATCTTCTCTAAAGAGAAAATAAGTAAGAATTTGTAGGAAAGGCAAAATTCTACTATTAAAGATACTAGCCAAAATATGGAAGCAAACCAATTGCTCATCAACAGATAAATGGATACAGAACCAGTGTTGTATACACAGACACGTGCACACACATACAATGGGATATTACTCAGCCACAAAAAAAAGAATGAAAATGTGCTATTTTAAACAATATGGATGGACTTGAGAGGAATTTTCCTTAGTAAAATAAGTCAAATTAGAGAACGAAAATGACAAATACTGTGTAATATCATTTAAATGTGGAATCCAAAAATACCCCAAACTAGTGAATGTAACAAAGAAGAAGCTGGCTTAAAACTCAACATTTAAAAAACAAATGTAACAAGAAGAAGCTGGCTTAAACTCAACATTTAAAAAATGAAGATATAGGTATCTGGTCCCATCACTTCATAGCAAATAAATGGAGAAACAATGGAAACAGTGACAGACATTATTTTCTTGGACTCAAATCACTGCATGATGGTGTCTGCTGCCATGAATTTATTTACTTATTTTTAAATTTAAATTTATTTATTTTTAATTGGAGGCTAATTACTTTAACAATATTGTATTGGTTCTGCCACACATAAACATGAATCTGCCACGGTGTACACATGTTCCCATCCTGAACCCCCCTCGAACCTCTCTCCCTATACTATCCTCCAGGTCATCCCAGTACACGAGCCCAAGCATCTGTATTGAACTAGACTGGTGATTCATTCTTAGATGGTATTATACATGTTTCCATGCAATTACCCCAAATAATCCCATCCTCTCTCTCTCCCACAGAGTCCAAAAGACTGTTCTAATTATCTGTGTCTCTTTGCTGTCTTGCATACAGGGTTATTGTTACCATCTTTTAAAATTTCATATATATGCATTAGTATACTATATTGGTGTTTTTCTTTCTGGCTTACTTCACCCGGTATAATAGGCTCCAGTTTCATCCACCTCATTAGAACTGATTAAAATGTATTCTTTTTAATGGCTTGTATAATACCTCCATTGTGTATATGTACCACTGCTTTCTTATCCATTCATCTTCTGATGGACATCTCGGTTGCTTCCATGTCCTGGCTATTATAAACAGTGCTGAGATGAACTATTGGGGTACACGTGTCTCTTTCAATTCTGGTATCTGTGGTGTGGTATGCAAGCAGTGGGATTGCTGGGTCATAGTTCAGTTCAGTCAGTTCAGTCACTCAGGCATGTCAACTCTTTGCAAACCCATGAATTGCAGCACGCTAGGCCACCCTTTCTGTACCAACTCCAGGAGTTCATTCAGACTCACATCCATCGAGTCAGTGATGCCATCCCAGCCATCTCATCCTCTGTCATCCCCTTCTCCTCCTGCCCCCAATCCCTCCCAGAATCAGAGTCTTTTCCAATGAGTCAACTCTTTGCATGAGGTGGCCAAAGTACTGGAGTTTCAGCTTTAACATCATTCCTTCCAAAAAATCCAGGCTGATCTCCTTCAGAATGGACTGGTTGGATCTCCTTGCAGTCCAAGGGACTTTCAAGAGTCTTCTCCAACACCACAGTCCAAAAGCATCAGTTCTTTTGGCACTCAGCTTTCTTCACAGTCCAACTCTCACATCCATACATGACAACAGGAAAAACCATAGCCTTGACTAGACGGACCTTTTGTGGCAAAGTAATGCCTCTGCTTTTCAAAATGCTATCTAGGTTGGTCATAACTTTTCTTCCAAGGAGTGTCTTTTAATTTCATGGCTGCAGTCACCATCTGCAGTGATTTTGGAGCCCAAAAAAATAAAGTCTGACACTGTTTCCACTGTTTCCCCCATCTATTTCCCATGAAGTGATGGGACCAGATGCCATGATCTTCATTTTCCGAATATTAGCTTTAAGCCAACTTTTTCACTCTCCTCTTTCACTTTTATCAAGAGGCTTTTTAGTTCCTCTTCACTTTCTGCCATAAGGGTGGTGTCATCTGCATATTTGAGGTTAATGATATTTCTCCCGGCAATCTTAATTCCAGCTTGTGTTTCTTCCAGCCCAGCGTTTCTTATGATGTACTCTGCATAGAAGTTAAATAAGCAGGGTGACAATATACAGCCTTGATGTACTCCTTTTCCTATTTGGAACCAGTCTGTTGTTCTATGTCCAGTTCTAACTGTTGCTTCCTGACCTGCATATAGGTTTCTCAAGAGGCCAGTCAGGTGGTCTGGTATTCCCATCTTTTTCAGAATTTTCCACAGTTTATTGTGATCCACACAGTATACGGCTTTGGCATAGTCAATAAAGCAGAAATAGATGTTTTTCTGGAACTCTCTTGCTTTTTCCATGATCCAGAGGATGTTGGTAATTTGATCTCTGGTTCCTCTGCCTTTTCTAAAACCAGCTTGAACATCTGAAAGTTAATGTGTCATGTATTGCTGAAGCCTGGCTTGGAGAATTTTGAGCATTGCTTTACTAGCGTGTGAGATGAGTGCAATTGTGCAGTAGTATGAGCACTCTTTGGGATTGCCTTTTCTTTGGGATTGGAATGAAAACTGACCTTTTCTGGTTCTGTGGCCACTGCTGAGTTATCCAAATTTGCTGGTATATTGAGTGCAGCACTTTCACAGCATGATCTTTCAGGATTTGAAATAGCTCAACTGGAATTCCATCACCTCCACTAGCTTTGTTCATAGTGATACTTTCTAAGGCCCACTTGACTTCACATTCCAGGATGTCTGGCTCTAGCGTGAGTGATCACACCATCGTGATTATCTGGGTCATGAAGCTCTTTTTTGTTACTTCGTCTGTGTATCCTTGCCACCTCTTCTTAATATCTTCTGCTGCTGTTTAGGTCCATACTATTTCTGTCCTTTATCGAGCCCATTCCTTGCATGAAAGTTTCCCTTGGTATCTCTAATTTTCTTGAAGAGATCTCTAGTCTTTCTCATTCTGTTTTTTTCCCTCTATTTCTTTGCATTGATCGCTGAGTAGACTTTCTATCTCTTCTTGCTATTCTTTGGAGCTCTGCATTCAGATCTTTATATCTTCCTTTTCTCCTTTGCTTTTCACTTCTCTTCTTTCATAGCTATTTATAAGCCTCCCCAGACAGCCATTTGCTTTTTGCCATTTCTTTTCCATTTCGGATGGTCTTCGATCCCTGTCTCCTGTACTAATTGTCACGACCCTTCCATCCATAGTTCATCAGGCCCACTCTATCTTATCACGATCTAGTCCCTTAAATCTATTTCTCACTTTCACTGTATAATCATAAGGAATTTGGATTTAGGTCCATTACCTTGAATGGTGTAATGGTTTTCCCTACCCTTCCTTCAATTTAAATCTTCATTTTAAAAAGCCAACAGTCAGCTCCCAGTTCTTGGTTTTTGCTGACTGTAATTGAGCTTCTCTCCATCCTTTGGCTGCAAAGAAACAATAATCTGATTTTGTGATGACCATTTGGTGATGTCCATGTGTAGAGTTTCTCTTGTGTTTGTTGGAAGAGGGTGTTGCTATGACCATTGTGTTCTCTTGGCAAACTCTATTAGCCTTTGCCCTGCTTCATTCCATATTCCAAGGGCAAAATTTTCCTGTTCCTCCAGGTGTTTCTTGATTTTCTACTTTTGCATTCCAGTCCCCTATAATGAAAAGGACATCTTTTTTTGGTGTTAGTTCTAAAGGTTTTGTAGGTCTTCATAGAACCGTTAAACTTCAGCTGCTTCAGTGTTACTGGTTGGGGTATAGGCCTTGTATTACTGTGATATTGAATGGTTTGCCTTGGAAACGAACAGATATCATTCTGTCATTTTTGAGATTGCATCCAAGTACTGCATTTCAGACTCTTTTGTTGATCATGAGGGCTACTCCATTTCTTCTAAGATATTCCTGCCCACAGTAGTAGATATAATGGTCTAGAACAAAGCTAGAACTAGAACTAGAACTAGAACAAAGAACTTGTTCTAGGTCTAGAACTAGAACAAAGCTAGTGGAGGCAATGGAACTCCAGTTGAGCTATTTCGTATCCTGAAAGATGATGCTGTGAGTGTTCTGCACTCAATATGCCAGCAAATTTGGAAAACTCAACAGTGGCCACAGGACTGGAAAAGGTCAGTTTTTATTTAAATCCCAAAGAAAGGCAATGCCAAAGAATGCTCAAACTACCACACAATTGCACTCATCTCACACGCTAGTAAAGTAATGCTCAAAATTTCCCAAGCCAGGCTTCAGCAATACGTGAAGTGTGAACTTCCTGTTCACGCTGGTTTTAGAAAAGGCAGAGGAACCACAGATCAAGTTGCCAACATCCGCTGGATAATGGGAAAAGCAAGAGAGTTCCAGAAAAACATCTATTTCTGCTTTATTGACTATGCCAAAGCCTTTGACTGTGTGGATCACAATACACAGTGGTAAATTCTTCAAGAGATGGGAATACCAGACCACCTGACTTGCCTCTTGAGAAACCTATATGCAGGTCAGGAAGCAACAGTTAGAACTGGACATGGAACAACAGACTGGTTCCAAATAGGAAAAGGAGTATGTCAAGGCTGTATAGTGTCACCCTGCTTATTTAACTTATATGCAGAGTACATCATGAGAAATGCTAGGCTGGAAGAAGCACAAGCTGGAATCAAGATTGCTGGGAGAAATATACATAACCTCAGATATGCAGATGACACCACCCTTACGGCAGAAAGTGAAGAGGAGCTAAAAAGCCTCTTGATGGAAGTGAAAGAGGAGAGTGCAAAAGTTGGCTTAAAGCTCAACATTCAGAAAACTAAGATCATGGCATCTGGTACCATCACTTCATGGGAAATACATGGGGAAACAGTGGAAACAGTGTCAGACTTTATTTTTGGGGCTCCAAAATCACTGCAGATGGTGATTGCAGCCATGAAATTAAAAGACGCTTACTCCTTGGAAGAAAGTATGACCAACCTAGATAGCATATTGAAAAGCAGAGACATTACTTTGCCAACAAAAGTCCGTCTAGTCAAGGCTATGGTTTTTCCAGTGGTCATGTATGGATGTGAGAGTTGGACTGTGAAGAAAGCTGAGTGCCAAAGAATTGATGCTTTTGAACTGTGGTGTTGGAGAAGATCCTTGAAAGTCCCTTGGACTGCAAGGAGATCCAACCAGTCCATCCTAAGGATATCATTCCTGGGTGTTCTTTGGAAGGAATGATGCTAAAGCTGAAACTCCAATACTTTGGTCCCCTCATGCGAAGAGCTGACTCACTGGAAAAACTCTGATGCTGGGAGGGATTGGGGGCAGGAGGAGAAGGAGACGACAGAGGATGAGATGGCTGGATGGTATCACAGACATGATGGACATGAGTTTGAATAAACTCCTGGAGTTGGTGATGGACAGGGAGGCTGGTGTGCTGCATTTCATGGGGTCGCAAGGAGTCGGACACGACTGAGTGACTGAACTGAACTGAACTGATAGGCTTTTCCCTTGATTTAAGATGCACTATGAAGATTCATCTATTCATGTTAGGATCTCTGTAAACAAAGCCCTAACTAAAATACTGGATCTAAGTACCTAAAGTATTCTCACTCATACAAATTACAGCATCTAAGATGATATGTCTGTCCTTAAATACTGGAAGTGAAAATAAGATTTCTCTGATCATTGATGCCTCCTAAGTTGCTAAGTCACTTCAGTCGTGTCTGACTCTGTGTGACCCCATAGACGGCAGCCCACCAGGCTTCCCCCTCCCTGGGATTCTCCAGGCAAAAACACTGGAGTGGGTTGCCATTTCCTTCTCCAGTGCATGAAAGTGAAAAGTGAAAGTGAAGTAGCTCAGTCATGTCCAACTGTTAGCGACCCCATAGACTGCAGGCTACCAGGCTCCTCTGTCCATGGGATTTTACAGGCAAGAGTACTGGAGTGGGTTGCCATTGCCTTCTCCTATCAAATACTAAAAAAATGAACAGGCAAGACTGGGGCTCTGCTTAGTCATTATCCCATTTGCTTTTAGAAATTTTCTTCACTCAAATATAGCATCATCATTCCAGTAACAAGAACAATGCCTTTTCCTGAAGTTATCCAGAAAGTCAAACAGAAAATTAGATTATAAACTTGGCTGAGTTTTTTCTTAGACATGTGATGTTTGCAAGTCATTTGACTGCTCTAGGGCTCAGTTCCTTATGTAAAATAATTTAAAAATATATAATTATCAAGAGGATTAAGTAAAAGTCTGCTGCATAACATGTAAGATATTAACTCTCTGCAACACAGTTCCACACAACCAGGAGTTATTCTCTATTCATCCAAGTGATGTGCCCAGGAGAATCCTTGGCACAAAGTAGGTAATCAATAAATATGTTTGGAATGGATGAATTAATTTGATCTTATTTTACCTGACTTTAACATCTCTCAAGTTGCAAACTAAATAAAAAGCAAAAAAAAAAAAAAAAGAGAGAGAGACATACAGAAAAATTTTACATCAATAAAAATAGGTAAAACTATTTAATTGTAGACATGAGATCACAATATAGCTGTTTTGAATGGGAAACACATATCAGACCAAGTAGAAAATCTTAAAATATGAAAAAGAGGAAACACTCTGTGTCATAATTTCTATTCATCTCAGTTTTTAAATAAGTTTACAGTAAGAAACCAAAACAAAATAACCTTTCACCAGGAGGTAGGAGTTTTGAATGGTTTTAATGCATTCTTATGTGTAGTCTCTGAATTGTCTACTCTCTTCAATTAGTTTCATAAGCTAACACCACAGTTTTGCCATTACCAAGTATGTCTCACCCTCAACTATGCCATCTGTGGTCACTGTGCTGCTGGTGTTTTAAATGAAGAAGGCTTAAATGCTAGGGCCATTCTTTTTATGAATGAATGTTGCAAATAGGTCTATCATTTATTTATCTGTGTATCAGACTGGAGATTCCCACATTATTTTACAAATCTCTTTCCCTATCCATAAATTGATTTCTTTTCTGCTTGCTTTTAGTTAAACATTAGCTGCATGTTCTTTTGTTGTTGTTGTTGTTGTTTTTAATTTTATTTTATTTTTAAACTTTACATAATTGTATTAGTTTTGCCAAATATCAAAATGAATCCACCACAGGTATACATGTGTTCCCCATCCTGAACCCTCCTCCCTCCTCCCTCCCCATACCATCCCTCTGGGTCATCCCATTAAATGCTTCTATGTTTTAGTGATTTAGATATTTTGCCCTGAATTCGTTTCAACTTTTCCTCATCAGCTGAAGTCTAATACAATAACTCAGTGGTTGCCAAAGAGTCTGCAATATAAATTTGCTACTGATCCAATTCACCTTTCAAATAACACTATAGCATTCCATGTAAGAAGGTAACATAACAGATGCAACATTTTTCGTTCCTGTCCCTTATAACATTGCTGTCATTCGTTTCACTTATCTGTATGCTATAAACACCTAATACATTTTTAGCATTATTTCCTGGAACAGTTATATAGAAGATCAATGAAGAACTAAAATGTTTTGTTTTCTCTTCATGTATTCTTTCTCTGACAGTTGCTTTCCTTACATAGATCGAAACTTATGACCCACATCATCTTTCTTCTTGAAGAACTTTTAGCATTACTAGCAGGGCAAACTTATTGGAGATAAATTCTTTCTCTTTTAATGATTCAGACTATATTTCCTCTTCACTTTCAAAGAATTATTTTGCAGGATATGGAATACTAGGTTGGTATCCATTTTCTTTAAATATTTTAATATTTCACTCTCCTCCTTCTTTGTTTGTGTGTATTTTTATGAGAAGTCCTCTGTACAGTTCTTGTTCTTGTTCTTCAATAGGTTAGGTTTCTTACCCTTTAACTTCTTTCAAGTTTTCCCTTAATCCTAGGTTTTCTCAAGGTTTAATATTGTATTCTTTTTATGGTACTTTATTATTGGAATATAATTGCTTTACAAAATTGTGTTAGTTTCTGCTGCACAACAATGTGACTCAGCCATATGTATACATATGGTATGCTTCTAAATACATATGAGAATATATATACATATATAAGCATATAAAATCTATATGTATGTAATTTTGGACTTTATCCTGCTTGGTGTTTTCTGAGCTTTTTTGTGTGCATGGTTTAGTGTCTGTCATTAATTTTGGAAAGTTCTCAGCCAATATTACCTCAATTATTTCTTCTACTCCATTCTCTACTTTACTTCTAATATTCTAATTATGTGTATGTTATATTTTTTTGAAATTATCCCAGAGTTCTTGGATGTTCTGTTCTGTTTCTTTGTTTCTTCTTTTTTTCTTTGCATTTCAGTTTAGAAAGCTTTTTTTATTGATGCAACTTTAAGCTTACACGGAGAAGGCAATGGCACCCCACTCCAGTACACTTGCTTGGAAAATCCCATGGACGGAGGAGCCTTTAGGCTGCAATCCATGGGGTCGCTAAGAGTCGGACACGACTGAGCGACTTCACTTTCACTTTTCACTTTCATGCACTGGAGAAGGAAATGGCAGCCCATTCCAGTGTTCTTGCCTGGAGAATCCCAGGGACGGGGGGAGCCTGGTGGGCTGCCGTCTATGGGGTCGCACAGAGTCGGACATGACTGAAGCGACTTAGCATAGCATAGCATTAAGCTTACAAATTTTTCCTTGGCTCTGTTCAATTTATTTATGTGTCCAACAATGGTATTATTCATTCTATTACAGTATGCTGGATTTCTGACATTTTCTTTTAACATATTCTTAGCATTTCCATCTTTCTACCAACATTGCTTATCTATTCTTGCACATTATCCACTTTTTCTATTAGAGCTATTAACATTTTAATTAAAGTTATTTTAAATTCCCTGTCTGATAATTCCAAAATCTGTATCATACCTGAATCTTATTGTGATGATTTGTTAGCCTCGTTAGACTGTGTTTTGTTCTTGCCTTTTAGGGTGGTTTGTAATGTTTTGTTGAAATGTAGATGATATATCAAGTAATTTGGACGATGTTAATTAGAATTCCCCAGGGAGACAGACCAAAACATTCATTCAGGTTTTCCCATAAGATGTTATGGACTATATATATTATATTACATATATTTCATGAACCTTGAAAGAAGTAATTGATAAGTTGGGCTTCATTAAATTGAAAAACTTCTGTTCTATAAAATGCAATGTCCAGACCATGAGAAGACAAGCCACAGATTGGGAGAAAATATTTGTAAAAGCCATATTTGATAAAGGACTGTTATCCAAAGCATACAGAGAACCCTTAATACTCAAAAATCAAATTTAAAAAATCTGAATACAAAATGAATCAAAGATCTTAACAGACACTGTGCTGAAGAAGATATATGCTATGCTATGCTAAGTCACTTCAGTCGTGTCCGACTCTGTGCGACCCCATAGACGGAAGCCCACCAGGCTCCCCAGTCCCTGGGATTCTCCAGGCAAGAACACTGGAGTGGGCTGCCATTTCCTTCTCCAATGCATGAAAGTGAAAAGTGAAAGTGAAGTCACTCAGTTGTGTCCGACTCTTAGCGACCCCATGGATTGCAGCCTAACAGGCACCTCTGTCCATGGGATTTTCCAAGCAAGAGTACTGGAGTGGGGTGCCATTGCCTTCTCTGGAAGAAGATACATAGAAGGGGAAAAATATGAAAAGATACTCCACATCAGGAAATATGTCATCAGAGAAATGCAAAATAACACAACAGGGAGATACCATTACACACCTATTAGAATGACCAAAATCCAAAACACTGACAACACCAAAGGATGTGAAGTAAGGATGTAAAACAATAAGCACTCTTTTTAAAATTAATTAATTTATTTTAATTTCAGGCTAATTACTTTACAATATTGTGGTGGTGTTTGCCATATACTCACATGAATCAACACGGGTGTACCTGTGTCCCTGTCCCAAACCCACTCCCACCTAACTCCCCATCCCTTTCCTCTGGGTTGTCCCAGTGCACCAGCTCTGAGTGCCCTGCTTCATGTATCGAACTTGGACTGGTCATCTATTTCACATATGGTAAAATAATGTTTCAATGCTATTCTCTCAAATCATCCCACCCTCACCTTCTCCCAGAGTCCAAAAGTCTTATTCACTACAGGTGAAAATGCAACACAATACAGCCACCTTAGAAGACAGTCTTGTGTTTCTTACAAAACCAAGCATATGTTTAACATACAGTCAAGCAATTGTGCTGGTTGGTATTTATCCAAAGAAGTTGAAACTTAAGTCCATAAAAAATAATTTATATACAAATATTTGTGAAAGACTTATTCATAATTGTGAAAACTTGGAGGCAACCAAGAGGTCCTTCAGTAGGTGAATGGATAAACTGTGGTACATTCAGATAATGCAATATTAATCAGTCCTAAAAAGTAATGAGCAATGAAGCCATGAAAGACATGGGGAAATCTTAAATGCATATTACTAGGTGAAACAAACTAATGTGAAAAGGCTACTTGCTGTATGATTCCAACTATACAGCATTATGAAAAAAAGCAAAATTCTAAAGAGTGAAAAGATCAGTGGTGACAGAGGGGTGTGGAGGGATGAATAGGCAGAACACAGATAATTTTTAGGTCAGTGAAATTAGTCTGTATGATACTATAATGATGGATATATGTCATTATACAGGAGGCCAAATCCATGGACTATGCAATACCAAGAGTGAGCCCTAATATGGATTAAAGAATTTGTGTGAAAATGATCTACCAATGCAGATTCATCAATTGGAACAAATGTACCACACTTGTAGGGGCTGTTGAGAATCATTTCAGTTCCATTGCCTTATTGCGTTTGACTCTGCGATCCTATGGACTTCAGCACACCAAGCTTCTTTGTCCATCACCAACTGCTAGGGTTTACTTAGACTCGTGTCCATTGAGTCGGTGATGCCACCCAACCACCTCACACTCTATTGTCACCTTCTCCTTCTGCCTTCAATAGTTCCAATGAATATTTAGGACTGGTTTCCTTTAGGATAGACAAGTTGGATCTCCTTGCTGCCCAAGGCACTATCAAGAGTCTTCTCCAACACCACAATATTTAGGACTGATTTCCTTTAGGATAGGCAGGTTGGATCTCCTTGCTGTCCAAGGGACTCTCAAGAGTCTTCTCCAACACCACAGTTCAAAAGCATCAATTTGTACGTGCTCAGTTTTCTTTATAGTCTAACACTCACATCCATACATGACTACTGGTAAAACCGTAGCTTTGACGAGATGGATTTTTATTGGAAAAGCAAAGTCTCTGCTTTTTAATATACTGTCTAGGTTGGTCATAACTTTTCTTCCAAGGAGCAAGCCTCTTTTAATTCCATGGCTGCAGTCACCATCTGCAGTGATTTTGGAGCCCAAAAAGATAAAGTCTGTCACTGTTTCCATTGCTTGCCAGTTTCTTTTCCATGAAGTGTTGGGACCAGATGCCATGATCTTAGTTTTCTGAATGTTGAGTTTTAAGCCAACATTTTCACTCACATCTTTCACTTTCATCAAGAGGCTATTTAGTTCTTCTTCACTTTCTGCCATAAGGGTGGTGTCATCTGCATATCTGAGGTTATTGATATTTCTCCTGGCAATCTTAATTCCAGCTTGTGCTTCATCCAGCCAGGCTTTTCTTATGATGTACTCTGCATATAAGTTAAACAAGCAGGATGACAATATACAGCCTTCATGTACTCCTTTTCCAATTTGAAACCAGTCTGTTTTTTCATGTCCAGTTCTAACTGTTGCTTCTTGATCTGCATGGTTGGTATTCCCATGTCTTTAAGAAGTTTCTACAGTTTTCTGTGATCCACACAGCCAAAGGCTTTGGCATAGTCAAGAAAGCAGAAGTAGATGTTTTCCTGGAATTCTCTTGCTTTTGCGATGTTCCAGCAGATGTTGACAATTTGATCTCTTGTTTCTCTGTCTTTTCTAAATCCAGGTTGTACATCTGGAAGTTCACCATTCTCGTATTGTTGAAGCCTGTCTTTCAGAATTTTAAGCATTACTTTGCTAGCATGTGAGATGAGTGCAAATGTGCAGCAGTTTAAACATTCTTTGGCATTTCCTTTCTTTGGGATTGGAATGAAAACTGACCTTTTGCAGTCCAGTGGTCTTGATGAGTTTTCCAAATCTGCTGGCATATTGAATGCAGCACTTTCACAGCATCATATTTTAAGTTTTGAAATAGCTCAACTGGAGTTCCATCACCTCCACCAGTTTTGTTCATAGTGATGCTTCCTAAAACCCACTTGACTTCACATTTCAGGATGCTTGGCTCTAGGTCAGTGATCACAGCATTGTGGTTATCTGGGTCATGAAGATCTATTTTGTGTAGTTCTTCTGTGTATTCTTGCCACCTCTTCTTAATATCTTCTACTTCTGTTAGGTCCATACCGCTTCTGTCCTTTATTGGGCCCATTTTGCATGAAATTTTCTGTTCCTATCTCCTATTTTTTTGAAGAGATCTCTAGCCTTCCCATTCTATTGCTTTCTTATATTTCTTTGCATTGATCACTGAGGAAAGCTTCCTTACCTCTCCTTGCTATTCTTTTTAACTCTGCATTCAGTTGGGTATATCTTTCCTGCTATTCTTTCTAACTCTGCATTCAGTTGGGTATATCTTTCCTTTTCTCCTTTGCCTTTCACGTCTTTTCTTTTTTCAGCTATTTGTAAGGCCTCCTCAGACAATAATTTTGCCTTTTGCATTTCTTTTTCTTGGGGATGGTCTGAATCACGGCCTCCTGTACAGTGTTGTGAACCTCTGTTTATAGTTTTTCAGGCACTCTGTTTATCAGATCTAATCCCTTGAATAATCATAAAGGATGTGATTTAGGTCATGCTTGAATGGTCTAGTGGTTTCTCTATTTTCTGCAATTTAAGCCTGAATTATCAGTAAGGAGTTCATGAATTGAGGCACTGTCAGCTACTGGTCTTGTTTTTGCTGACTGTATAGAGCTTCTCCATCTTTGGCTGCAAAGAATATAATCAATGTGGTTTCGGTATTGACCATCTGGTCATGTCCGTGTGTAGAGTCTCCTCTTGTGTTGTTGGAAGACGGTGTTTACTAAGACCAGTGAGTTCTCTTGGCAAAACTCTGTTAGCCTTTGCCCTGATTCGTTTGGTACTCCAAGGCAAAATTTGCCTGTTACTCCAAGTATCTCTTGGCTTCCTACTTTTGCATTCCAGTCCCCTATAATGAAAAGGGTATATTTCTTGGGTGTTCTAGAATGTCTTGTACATCTTTAGTGAATCGTTGAAATTCAACTTCTTCAGCATTACTGGTCGGGGCATAGACTTGGATTACTGTGATATTGAATGGTTTGTATTGGAAACGAATAGAGATCATTCCGTTGTTTTTGAGATTGCATCCAAGTACTGCATTTCTGACACTTTTCTTGACAATGATTGCTACTCTATTTCTTCTAAGGGATTCTTGCCCACAGCAGTAGATATAATGGTCATCTGAGTTAAATTCACCCATTCCGTCCATTTTAGTTTGCTGACTCCTAAAATGTTGATGTTCAGTCTTGCCATCTCCTGTTTGACCACTTCCAGTTTGCCTTGATTCATGGAACTAATATTCCAGGTTTTTATGCAATATTGCTCTTTACAGCATCAGACTTTACTTCCATGACCAATTAAATCCACAGCTGGTTGTTATTTTTGCTTGCCATCTCTTCATTCTTTCTGGAGTTATTTCTCCACTGATCTCCAATAACATATTGGGCACCTACAAACATGGGGAGTTCATCTTTCAGTGTCCTATCATTTTGCTTTTTCATACTGTTCATGGGGTTCAGAGGGCAAGAAAATCAAGTCATTTGCCATTCCCTTCTCCAGTGGATCATGTTTTGTCAGAGCTCTCCACCAGGAGCTATCTGCCTTGGGTGGCCTTACATTGCATGGCTCATAGTTTAATTGAGTTAGACAACACTGTGGTCCATGTGATCAGATTGGTTAGTTTTCTGTGGCTGTGGTTTTCATTCTGTCTGCCCTCTGATGGAGAAGGATAAGAGGCTTATGGAAGCTTCCTAATGGGAGAGACTCACTGACGGGCAACCTGGGTCTTGTTCTGATGGTAGGGGCCATGCTCAGTAAGTCTTTAATCCAATTTTCTGCTGAAGGGCTGTGTTCCCTCCCTGTTATTTGGCCTGAGGCCAAACTATCCTAGAGGTAATGAAGATAATGGGACCTCCTTTAAAAGGTCCCTTGCATGCACTGCTTCACTCGGTGCCCCCAACCCTCCAGCAGGGCACCACCAAACCACACCTCTGCCAGAGCCTCCTGGATACTCACAAGCAAGTCTGGGTCAATCTCTGTTAGTGTCATTGCTCCTTTCCCTGGGTCCTGGTACACACAAGTTTCTGTATGTGCCCTCCAAGAGTCTATTTACCCAGTCTTGTGTAACTTCTGGCAGCTCTATGGTGGGGTTAATGGTGACCTCCTCCAAGAGGGCTTATGCCATAACCTGGTCTACTGCACCCAGAGCCCCTGCCCCCACAGCAGTCCACTGCTGACCCGTACCTCTGCAGGAGACACTCAAACACAGTTCTGTCTCAGTCTCTGTGGATCTCTGGGTCCTGGTGTGCACACGGTTTGTTTGAGCCCTTACAAAGTCTCTGGAGGGTATGCGGTTTGATTCTAAATGTGATTTCGCCCCTCCTACCGTCTTGCTGGGGCTTCCTCTTTGCACCTTGACATGTGGTATCTTTTTTTGATAGGATCTGACATTCTCCTATTAATGGTTGTTCAGCAGCGAGTTGTAACTTTGGAGTTCTTGCAGGCAAAGTTGAACGTATGTCCTTCAAGTCCTCCATCTTGGAGAAAATATTGAGAATTGAAAAGGCTATACCTGTGTGGACACAGGGAATATATGGGAGATATCTGTACCTTCCTCACAATTTTGCCATGAATCTAAAACTGCTCTAAAAATAATGACCCTAAAAATGAAACAAATAAACAATATACATTCACGGGTCACTTACTTTTTCTAAGGCTTCTAGGGCACCCAAAGTTGGATAAGCTATGTTCTTGATCCAGTTGACTTGTCTCAGATCCTTCCACTCTTCTACTTTAAATTCTCCCATTCTCTCCCAGGTTGCAGGGGGTAGTGAAAGTATAAAAGGGAAGCACAAAGAAGTTCCTTTTTGGTGATGAAATAGCTCTGCATCTTGACTGTGCTGGTAGTTACATGAACTTAACACATTTGACCACATATCCAGGCACTATGGCTAAGCCAAGTTGACAAACAAAGTTAACCATGACAGGGACTAAGATTTATAAATTGTCCTTTATTTTGAGCTTTGTTGGATAAAAAACAAATATGCTCTAAAGTAATGAGGGAGTTGATTTGAAAAGATGATTACAATCTGTATAATGAACAAAAGCTGAAAGTGTCTCCTAGTCAGCCAGAAAGGAATTTTATTTTTGTAACAAGGAGTTAACAAGGCTAGAAAGAATTGCTTATGCAAGAGTGACGTGAACCAGTGGCATGATCAGACAGTTTATATGATGTTTAGGTTCATGAGCTGCTGTGATAGGAAACTAGAGTCAAAAATGTTTTTCCTGACAGTCCACACCTTCTCAAGAGGGATCCATTTGGGAGTGTTGTTCCAAGATTCATTTATTTGTTTAAGCATCCCAATATTTGTTTAAACTTAGGGGTGAGTTAAAGTTCAGAACCATATACACAGAACAAAAACTTTAAAATTTGTTCAAGTTACATTTCTCACAAATCACTGGGACAAACAGTTGAGCTAATTAATCATTTATAAGACAAACAATGTGAAATTGGAGGGTCTATGCCTTGATTGTTCTAGGTAAACAAGGGGATGACCTACAAATCTTAGCTAGGTTATCAGGGAAGGAGTGACACTTTGCTGTTTCTCAGACCACAAACGATGGTGGGTTTCTTTAATAATAATGGTTTTACAGGATCACAGGGCTCTGGTAAATTTCAAAATTGCCAGGTTTCATGTTAATCTGATTATTAGTTGGGCTTATTTAAGGTTTCCTATAGATAAGAGGCTTCAAAGACCTCTAGTTCTGTCCGTGGATTTCTCTCTTCTACTGCCTTTAGGTTTCCCTAATAATGCCTTCTTAAATAACAGCAGCAAATTATAAATTTGAGCTATAATCCACTGTTGATTGGGTGGGAAAATATTCAGTTCAGTTCAGTTGCTCAGTCGTGTCTGACTCTTTGCAACCCCATGGACTGCAGCATGCCAGGCTACCTGTCCATCACCAACTCCTGGAGCTTGCTCAAACTCATACCCATCAAGCCGGTGATGAAATCCAATCATTTATCCTCCGTCATTCCCTTTTCTTCCTGTGTTGAATTTTAACCATGATCAGGGTTTTTTTCCAATGAGTCATTTCTTCACATCAGGTGGCCAAAGGACTGGAGCTTCAGGCTCAGTATCAGTCCTTCCAATGAATATTCAGACTAGTTTCATATACGACTGACTGATGTGGTCTCCATGCAGTCCAACGGACTCTCAAGAGTCTTCCCCAGCACTGTAGTTCAAAAGCATAAATTCTTCAGTGCTCAGCTTTCTTTACAGTCCAACTCTCACATCCATAGAGGAATATGGGGAAAACCAAAGCTTTGACTAGATGGACCTTTGTTGGCAAAGTAATGTCTCTGCTTTTTAATGTGCTGTCTAGATTTGTCATAGCTTTTCTTCCAAGGAGCAAGCCTCTTAATTTCATGGCTGCAGACACCATCTGCAGTGATTTTGGAGGCCAAGAAAATGTCTGTCACTTTTTCAATTGTTTTCCATGTATTTGCCAGGAAGTGATAGGACCAGATGCTATGATCTTCGTTTCTTTGAATGTTGAGTTTTAAGCCAGATTTTTCACTCTCCTCTTTCACTTTCATCAAGAGGTTTTTCAGTTCTTCACTTTCTGCCTTTAAGCATGGTGTCATCTGCATATTTGAGTTTATTGATATTTCTCCTGGCAATCTTGATTCCAGCTTGTGTTTCATCCACTCCAGCATTTCTCATGATGTACTCTGCATATAAGATAATTAAGCAGGGTGACAATATACAACCTTGACATATTCCTTCCCGGATTTGGAACCAGTCTGTTATTCCATGCCCAGTTCTAACTGTTTCTTCTTGACCTGCATATAATTACTCATGAGACAGGTGAGGTGGTCTGGTATTCCCATCTCTTTAAGAATTTTCCACAGTTTGTTGTGATCTACACAGTCAAAGGCTTTGGCATAGTCAATAAAGGAGAAGTAGATATTTTTCTGGCACTCTGTTCTTTTTCTTGATGATCCAACGGATTTTGCCAGTTTGATCTCTGGTTTCATTGCCTTTTCTAAATTCAGCTTGAACATCTGGAAGTTCACAGTTCATGCACAGTTGAAGCCTGGCTTGGAGAATTTTGAGCATTATTCTGCTAGCGTGTGAGATGAGTGCAATTGTGTGGTAGTTTGAGCATTCTTTGACATTGCCTTTCTTTGGGATTGGAGTGAAAGCTGACCTTTTACAGTTCTGTGGCCACTGCTGAGTTTTCCAAATTTGCTGTCATATGAGTGTATCACTTTCACAGTACCATCGTTTAGGCTTTGAAAAGCTCAACTTTAATTCCATCAGCTCCACCACCTTTGTTCATAGTAATGCTTCCTAAGGCCCATTTGACTTCACATTCCACGATGTCTGGCTCTAGGTGAGTGACCAGACCATCTTGATTATCTGGTTTGTAAAGATCTTTTTTTGTATAGTTCTGTGTAATCTTGCCACCTCTTCTTAATATATTCTGTTTCTGTTAGGTCCATATTATTTCTTTACTTTATGTAGCCCATCTTTGCATGAAAAGTTCCCTTGGTATCTCTAATTTTCTTGAAGAGATCTCTAGTCTTTCCCATTCTATTGTTTTCCTCTATTTCTTTGCACTGATCTTATCTCTCCTTGCTGTTCTTTGGAACTCAGTATTCAAATGGTTATATCTTTCCTCTTCTCTTTTGCCTTTCACATCTTTTCTTTTTTCAGCTATTTGTAAGGCCTCCTCTGACCACCTTTTTGACTTTTTGCATTTCTTTTTCTTGGGGATTGTCTTGATCTCTGTACAATGTCATGAACTTCCATCCTTTATTCTTCAGCCACTCTATCAGATCTAACCTCTTGAATCTATTTGTCACTTGTACTCTATAATCATAAGGGATTTGACTTAGGTCATACCTGAATTGTCTAATGGTTTTCTCTACTTTCTTCAATTTAAGTCTAAATTTGGCAATAAGGAGTTAATTATCTGAGCCACAGTCAGCTCCAGGTCTTGTTTTTGTTGACTGTATAGAGCTTCTCCATCTTTGGCTGCAAAGAATATAATCAATCTGATTTCAGTGTTGACCATCCAGTGATGTCCATGTGTAGAGTCTTCTCTTGTGTTGTTGGAAGAGGGTGTTTACAACGATCAGTGCGTTCCTTTTGCAAACTACGTCAGCCTTTGCCCTGCTTCATTCTGTACTCCAAGGCCAAATTTGCCTGTTACACCAGGTGTTTCTTGATTTCCTACTTTTGCATTCCAGTCCCCTATAATGAAAAGGATGTCTTTTTTTATATGTTAGTTCTAGAAAGTCTTGTAGGTCTTCATAGAACCATTCAGCTTCAGCTTCTTCAGCATTACTGGTCAGGGCATAGACTTGGATTTCTGTGAGACTGAATGATCTGCATTGGAAATGAACAGAGTTCATTCTGTTGTTTTTGAGATTGCCTCGAAGTACTCCATTTCAGACTCTGTTCTTGACTATGATAGCCACTCCATTTCTTCTAAGGGATTCTTGCCCACACTAGTAGATAAAATGGTCATCTGAGTTAAATTCACTCATTCCAGTCCATTTTAGTTCACCAATCCCTAAAATGTCAATGTTCAACTCGATGGCACCTCTTATTTGACCACTTCCAATTGGCCTTGATTCATGGACCTAACATTCCAGGTTTCTATGCATTATTGCTCTCACAGCATTGGAATTTACTTGCACCATGCTGGATCAACTGTGAGGAGATACCCCCTGCTTGCTGCTCAGTGCTGGAGGGCAGCTGCAATGCACTGGAGGGACTGGGAGCAGATACCACACATCCAAGTACAGAAAAGCCCCAGCAAGGCAGTAGGCACTTGAGCGCTGGCTACATGGCACTGGAGCAGCGGCTACACACCACTGGAGTGACTTTGAGGAGATACCCCACATCCAAGGGCAAAGGGGAAGCCCCAGCAAGATGGTAGGAGGAGAGAGACTGCATTTAGAAATAAACCCCATAACTTTCAGAGAGGCTCAGAGGGCTCAACCACACCTTGTTTGAGTACCAAGACCCAGACACCCCACAGAGACTGAGACAGAACTGTGTTTCAGTGTCTCCTGAGGAGGTATGGGTCAGCAGTGGACTGCTGTGGGGACAGGGCCTCTGGGTGCAGTAGACCTGGGTTTGGCATAAACCCTCTTGGAGGAGGTCACCATTAACATAGAGCCACCAGAACTTGCACAGGTCTGGGGAAACAGATTTTTGGAGGGCAAAAATAGAATCTTGTGTGTACCAGGACCCAGGAGAAAGTAGCAGTGACCCTATAAGAGACTGACCCAGACTTCCTGTGAGTGTTCAGGAGTCTGTGGTGGAGGCGTGGGTCAGTGGTGGCCTGCTGCCGGGTTGGGGGCACTGAGTGTAGCATTGCCTGCATGGGACCTTTTGAAGGAGGTCCCATTATCTTCATTACTTATAGGATAGCTTGGCCTCAGGCCAAATGACAGGGAGGGAACACAGCCCTTCAGCAGAAAATTGGATTAAAGATTTACTGAGCATGGCTCCTACCATCAGAACAAGACCCAGGTTCCCCCTCAGTGAGTCTCTCCCATCAGGAAGCTTCCATAAGCCTCTGATCCTTCTCCAGCAGAGGGCAGAGAGAATGAAACCCACAATAACATTAAACCAACCAATTTGATCACATGGACCACAGCCTTGTCTAACTCAATTAAACTATGAGCCATGCCATGTAGGGACATCCAAGGTGGACGGGTCATGGTAGAGAGCTCTGCCAAACTGTGGTCCACTGGAGAAGGGATTAGCAAACCACTTGCCTTGAGAACCCCATGAACAGTATGCAAGGGCAGAAAGATAGGACACTGAAAGATGAACTCCCGCAGTCGGCAGGTGACCAATATGCTACTGGAGATCAATGGAGAAATAACTCCAAAAAGAATGAAGAGATAGAGCCAAAGCAAAAACAACACCCAGTTGTGGTTGTGACTGGGGATGGAAGTAAAATTTGATGCTGTAAATAAACAACCGAACCTAATATATAAATGAATTAGAAAAGGAAAAATAAATGGAGCCCCAAATCCTCAGAATTAAGGCAGTAATAAAGATCAGAGGGGACAATAATAGAATAGAGACCCCCCCACCCTTCCCTAAAGTAAAAAAGATCAATGAAAGAAAGATATATATTTTTGAAAGATAAACATAATAAGGAAGTCCTTAGCCAGGTTAATCTAAATAAAAGAGAGATGACTGAACTAAACAAAATAATAAATGCAAAGGATAAATTACTAACAATATCACAGCAATATGAAAAAGTCATAAAATAATACTATAAATTTTATAGTTTTTTTTTTTTTTTGTCCAACAAATTGGACAACTTAGAAGAAATTGACAAATCTCTAGGAACTCACAGCATTCCAAAACTGAATCAGGGAAAGTGTATAACTTGAACAGATGAACCACTAGCAGTGAATTTGAACTTATATTTTAAAATCTCTTTAGTTCAGTTCAGTTCAGTCACTCAGTCATGTCCGACTCTTTGCGACCCCATGAATCCCAGCACGCCAGGCCTCCCTGTCCATCACCAACTCCCGGAGTTCACTGAGACTCATGTCCATCGAGTCAGTGATGCCATCCAGCCATCTCATCCTCTGTCGTCCCCTTCTCCTCCTGCCCCCAATCCCTCCCAGCATCAGAGTCTTTTCCAATGAGTCAACTCTTCGCATGAGATGGCCAAAGTACTGGAGTTTCAGCTTTAGCATCACTCCTTCCAAAGATATCCCAGGGCTGATCTCCTTCAGAATGGACTGGTTGGATCTCCTTGCAGTCCAAGGGACTCTCAAGAGTCTTCTCCAACACCACAGTTCAAAAGCATCAATTCTTCAGCGCTCAGCCTTCTTCACAGTCCAACTTTCACATCCATACATGACCACTGGAAAAACCATAGCCTTGACTAGATGGACCTTTGTTGGCAAAGTAATATCTCTGCTTTTGAATATGCTATCTAGGTCGGTCATACTTTCCTTCCAAGGAGTAAGCACCTTTTAATTTCATGGCTGCAGTTACCATCTGCAGTGATTTTGGAGCTCCCTCAAAATAACAATAAAAATAAAGTCTAACACTGTTTCCACTGTTTCCCCATCTATTTCCCATGAAGTGATGGGACCAGATGCCATGATCTTCGTTTTCTGAATGTTGAGCTTTAAGCCAACTTTTCCACTCTCCTCTTTCACTTTCATCAAGAGGCTTTTGAGTTCCTCTTCACTTTCTGTCATAAGGGTGGTGTCATCTGCATATCTGAGGTTATTGATATTTCTCCCCGCAATCTTGAGTTCAGCTTGTGTTTCTTCCAGTCCAGTGTTTCTCATGATGTACTCTGCATGTAAGTTAAATAAGCAGGGTGACAATATACAGCCTTGACATACTCCTTTTCCTATTTGAAACCAGTCTGTTGTTCCATGTCCAGTTCTAACTGTTGCTTCCTGACCTGCATGCAAATTTCTCAAGAGGCAGATCAGGTGTTCTGGCATTCCCATCTCTTTCAGAATTTTCCACAGTTTGAGATCACACAGTCAAAGGCTTTGGCATAGTCAATAAAGCAGAAATAGATGTTTTTCTGGAACTCTCTTGCTTTTTCCATGATCCAGTGGATGTTGGCAATTTGATCTTTTAGCAAAATAAAATTCAGGTCCACACAGCTTCATAACAGAATTTTCCAAGCATATAAAGAATAGTTTATATCCAAACTTCTCAAACTATTCCTAAAAACTGAGAAGATGGAGTATCTCCAAATTCATTCTACAAAGCCACCATTATCCTGACACAAAAACAAGACTAAGACACCATCAAAAAGAAAATTAAATGCTAGTATTTCTGCTGAATACAGATGATAAAATTCTTAACAAAATATTAGAGAACCAAATTCAACAACACATTGAAACCATAACACACCATGATCAAGTTGGAGTTATTCCAGGGGTACAAAGATGGTTCAATATCTACAAATAAAAAAAATTATATGATTATCTAAATAGATGCTGTAAGACCATTTGGCAAAATTCAATATTCATTCATTACAAAAACTCTCATCATACTTGATATGGAGGGAATATATCTGAACATAATAAAGGTCATTTATAACAAACCCAACTAATATATTCAGTTGCAAAAAGCTGAAAGCTTTTCCTCTAAAATCAGGAACAAGATAAGGATGCCTACTCTTGCCACTTCTAAAATAATGGATGTTCTAGCCTCGTAATCATTCAAGGAAAAGAAATAAAAATTATCCAAATTTATAGGAAGAAGTAAAACCATCACTACTTGCAGTTGACATGATACTATATGCAGAAAATTATAAACCACCACCAAAAAACTATTATAATTAATAAATGAACTCAAAATGAATTCAAGCCCTAAATGAAAGACTAGAAACTATAAAACTCCTAGAATAAAAACATAGGAAGAGCACTCTTTGACATAAATCATAGCAATATTTTTTTTCATCTGTCTCCTAAGGCAAAAGAAACAAAAGAAAAAAATGAAATCTAATTAAATTTAAAAGCTTTTCCACATCAAGCAAAAACATTTACAAAATGAAAAGACAGTCTACTGAATGGGAGTAAATATTTGCAAATGACATGAAAATAAGGGGTCAACACAAAATATATAAACAGAGTATACCACTCAATATTTAAGGAAAAAAATACTAAACAATGGGAAGTTCTGAATTTATCCAAAGAAGATATGTAGAGGACTAATAGGCAAATGAAAAAATGCTGAACATCACTAAACATCAAAGAAATGGAAATCAAAATCACAAGAAGATATCACCTCACACCCATCAGAATGGCTATCATCAAATCAAAATGTCTGAAAATACAAATGTTGGCAAGGATGTGGAGAAAAGGAAGCCCTTGTACTTAATTGGTGGGAAAGTAAATTTGTGCAGTCACTAAGGAAAACATCATGGAAGTTTCTAAAAAAACTAAAAATAGAACTACCATGTGACCCAACAATTCCACTCCTGTTGCTGCTGCTGCTGCTAAGTCGCTTCAGTCATGTCCAACTCTGTGCAACCCCATAGACGGCAGCCCACCAGGCTCCCCCATCCCTGGGATTCTCCAGGCAAGAACACTAGAGTGGGTTGCCATTTCCTTCTTCAGTGCATGAAAGTGAAAAGTGAAAGTGAAGTTGCTCAGACATGTCTGACTCTTAGCAACCCCATGGACAGAAGCCTACCAAGTTCCTCTGTCCATGGGATTTTCCAGGCAAGAGTACTGGAGTGGGGTGCCATTGCCTTCTCTGATCCCATTCCCAGGTAAATATAAGAAGAAAATGAACACTAATTTGAAAAGATACATGAACCTCAATGTGTATTACAGCCATATTTACAGTAGAAAATATATGGAAGCAACCAGTGAACAAGACACACATGGTTCCCGTCTTCATAACACTAGTATGGGATAAGCAAGCATTTGAACACTATAGTAATCCTTAGAAATAATGGCAGATACATGATCGTTGAGATAGAAAAATTCTCCCAGCATATTGTATAGAAAAGGATGGCTACAATATAACATACAGTTTGATTCAATTTGTCTAAATTAAAAAAAAAAAATCACTGATGTATATATGTTCATCCAAATATAAGTGTATTACATATATATTTAGCATTATACAACATATATAATATATGTGTTATAAATAGAGAGAACAACAAAGACAAAATATTAACCGTATATATTTCTATTGACACACTTATTGGTGTTCTCTAATTTCATTTCTATATATTTCCTTTTAGATTTCCATATTGCTTTCCCTCGAGTATATATTTACAGTTAGAAAACATTAATAATGCTCCTTCAAAGCTGAGTAACCCAGACATTAAATTAACGTATGCCCAGCTGTCCCTTCAAGTTCTTCTCTTTACCTTTAAGGCCATGTTTCTTCACAATTTGCCCATCATACCTTATTGCAGTCATATTTAATGCATGTATAACCAGCTTTCTTGGGTCTCAGTGCCTTTACATTTTCTCCCCCACTGTCTGGGGAGCACTTTCACACCTTGTCACTTGGTGATCTATCTACTTTAGGTGGTTCAGGCTTCATCTCGGATGTCTTTACTTAAAAGTACCCTTCCCCCACCTCGTTGCCATCAGACTGTGACAAATGCCTCTCCTCTTTACCACCACAGCCCAGTGCGATTTGTGTACTGTGAACCAATTCATTACATTACATAAATAGAATGATAAGTTTAATATTGCTTTCCTCCTTTTCCTGCCCTGTTCTCTCTCAACAGCAGCTCATCACTTCCTAGTCTCGTCCTCACTCACCTGGTCCCACTTGCACCAGCCTCCTTGTTCTATTGGAAGGACACAGACAATACCAATCGGGGACTTTTGCCCTGGCTATTTTCTCTCCCCAGAATTATTTCCCCAAGATAATCACAAGGTCAGTCCCTCATGTCTTTAATTAAGTCTTTGCTCAAATGTCCTGGATTAAAAAGGCCTTTCCTCACTAACTTCTGGGGAGGAAAAACTCCCCATTTCTCATAACTCATAAGGTTCTCTCTATACTTTATAATTCACTATTTTGTCATTAATGTTAACCTTCCATCTTCCCTAACTAGAATGTAAGCCCCACGAGAGCAGGGTCATGGATATTGGTTAGTGATGTGCCCCTTGTACCCACAACAGTGCTTGAAACATTGCAGGGGGTTAATTAATACCTGTTAAGTTGCAAATAAACATTACACCAAAGAATTTATGTCCATTTTTACTATTTAATAAAAACAAATCCAGACTAATATAAGAAGAAATTGATTTGAAATTACTATGGTGATAGGGTAATCTCTCATACTATCAAAGTAATGCTGCAAATTCTCCAAGACAGGCTTCAACAATACTTGAACCAAGAACTTTCAGATGCTCAAGATGGATTGAGAAAAGGCAGAGGAAAAAGATCAAATTGCCAACATCCTTTGGAACATAGAAAAAGGAAGAGAATTGCAGAAAAATATCTCTTTCACTGACTACGTTAAACTATCCGACTGTACGGGTCACAAGAAATTGTGGAAAATTATTAAAGAGATGGGAATACAAGACCATCTTACCTGTATGCAGGGCAAGAAGCAACAGTTAGAAGCAGACATGGAACAACAGACTGGTTCCAAATTGGGAAAGGAGTATGTCAAGAATGTATACTGTCACCCTGTTTATTTAATTTACATGCAGAGTATATCCTGCAAAATGTTGGACTGGATGAAGCCCAAGATGGAATGAAGACTGCCTGGAGAAATATCAATAAACTCAATATGCAGATGACACCACTCTTAAGGCATAAAGCAAAGAGGAACTAAAGAGCCTCTTGATGAGGGTGAAAGAGGAGAGTGAAAAAGCTAGCTTAACTCAACATTCAAAAAATTAAGACCATGGCATCCAGTCCCATCACTTCATGGCAAATAGATGGGGAAACAATGGGAAAAGTGGCAGACTTTATTTTCTTGGGCTCCAAAATCACTGAAGATGGTGAAATTAAAAGATGCTTGCTCCTTGGAAGAAAACCTATGACCAACAAAGACAGCATATTAAAAAGCACAGACATTACTTTACCGACCAAGGTCTGTAGGTCAAAGCTAAGGTTTTTTTAGTAGTCATGTATTGATGTGACAGTTGGACAATAAAGAAAGCTGAGTGCCAAAGAATTGATGCTTTTGGACTGTGCTGTTGGAGAAGACACTTGGGAGTCCCTTGGACTGCAAGGAGATCAAACCAGCCAATCCTAAAGGAAATCAGTCCTGAATATTCATTGGAAGGACTGATGCTGAAGCTGAACCTTCAGTAATTTGGCCACCTAATATGAAAACTGACTCATTGGAAAAGATCCTGGTGCTGGGAAAGATTGAAGGCCAGAGAAGAAGACGACAGGGGATGAGATGGTTGGAAGGCATCACCAATTCAATGGAATTGAGTTTGACCAAGCTGTGGGAATTGCTGATGGACAGAGAAGCCTGGTGTGCTGCAGTCCATGTTACACAGAGAGTCAGACAATATTGAGTGACTGAACTGAACTGTTTGTAATAGGGAGAATGCTTTGACTACAAGTTCTTCACATGTCTCAAAGTAAAACAGAAAAGGATGTTTCTTTAACATGGAAGGATAAAGAGGGTAAGCAGCAACTCTGTGTGTGTGTGTGTGATGGGGCAAGTGGTAGTTATGGATGAGCAGACAGCATGATGGAGCATTTTAACAGGAAGTGTTTCTCTCTGTAGTGAGTTGACTCCCAAAATGAGCTACTAAGTGAGACAGAAAAGTCTGACTCTTAGTGCTTGCTCAAGCTTAGGGAAAAGCTGAAGTTTAGAGGAGAGAAGCTTGGCTGAAGTTTAGTCAAGCCAAGTCAGTAGGTATGTTATGGATCGTTGTGAGCACTTGGCCAGTCTCTGCTGTTTTTTAAAAGAGGTACAGTCTGTCCTTAGACTGTATTTTTGTTACTGAAATGGCAAGTCCATGTGCCTGATGCAAAATGAGGCCCTTAAAAACTAAACGTTAGAGTTTGGAACAGACAGGTTTATTACAATTCATACAAGGAAATGGGTGGCTTATGCCCTAAGAACCCAAAGTTATTGAAAGTTTTCAGTAAATCCATTCAAAAACAAATGTTAGAGAGAGTTGAGGTTAGTTGCAGACTTCTTGGTGTCTGACCCTTTGTTCTTAAGGTCAGGTCATGGTCAGGTAATGATGTTCCTGTAAATCTCTATCAGATGAATGTTATTCTCTGTCCTGACAAGAAAGGGCAAAGCCTCAAGGCATAATTTTCACCCTGAAATGTCCCAGTCCTGGTTAAGGGGAAGCAGATCTCAGTCAGCAGCTCCTTCAGGGCCAAGTTCCCACATTCTCTCCAGGTCTCATTCCTGACAGAGCCAGGCACCCAACCCAATAGGTCCTCATTCTCCTCAGGCTGTCCAAATAGGGAGACTAGTTCTCACAAACTGAGACCCAGAAAGACGTCCACTGCTAGTAGGTCACGGAGACAGGGATGGGGGAGAGCTTCATCACTCCTCAAGGCCTGGGCCAAGGCTAGTGGAGGGCCTTATTGAGGGATCTGGAGCACTACAGGATATAGTGCCCAATCTGTTCCCTGGGCACTCGAGAACCCAAAGCTGGATGAGCTTCAAGGCCTCTAGAAGAAGGCCTGATTCTGCCTCTTATCTTACTCTTCACCTGATGACCACCACACCACCCTTGACTCAATCACTTCCCCACTGGTCCCTCATTGACAGTAATTTGTGGATAGGGCCACATGTGGTGTTGACCAATAGTTGAGCAGGACAACTAACGGTCACTCATTGACAATTGGCTGCTTGTGAATGGGGCCCTCTGAGGCACCAAGCAAGGCTGAGCAACACCTGTTGCCTAGGAACAGGGTGGGTTGAAAAGAAGCACATTAAAGGCTATCTTCTAAGGACTGTGCTCATCCTGCTCTGTTCAACTGTGAATAGAATAAGAATCACTGTGAGGTTAAGGTTGTTCAAAATAGTTTTAAAGTTGGTCTGGCCTTCACATTCTTGTTGGCTTTGAATTATCAGCTATACTATATGCTGAGAATGTGGTCAAGTGACAGTTGTTGGAAGGGCATAGAGATAAGCACTGGTGACAGGTATGCCTGGGAATACAATGAAAAGAATGATGTGCAAAAGTTAAATTAGCATGTGAAATCAAAATCTGAGGTTGGAAAGGAGTCAATCAAAAAGATTCCAGCACGTTGGACCTAAAGTGTCCTTCTGTAACAGAGCAGCATGAGCACAACCCTTAGCAGGTACCCATCACTGGGCCTTATTAGTCTGCATCCTGTTACTAGGCAATGGGTCTTGCTCAGCCATTGGTCAGTGCCTCACTGGGCCCCGCCCACAAGCAACCAACTATAAACCAGCTACCTACTGGTACTTGTCTTGTTCAGCTATTGGTTAGCACCACAGTGGGCCCTGCCTACTGGTAACTGTCAGTGAGGGACCACTGGGGAAGTGGTTCAGTCAAGAGTCAGTGGTGCAGTGATAATCTGACTCTTCCCTTTGAGGACCTTACTTTTTTTTTTTTTTTTTAATTGAGGAATGTATTTCTGGTAGATGGGGCAAGTTGAGTTTCCTTACTCAATATGAGAGTTGAAGTGTCCCCAACAATATTAGTGGAGGAGACATTTAACACTCTCTTTTTTCTGATGTATAATCTTATGGAGACTGTGTATTGACCTTGGGGCAACAGACTGAGGATTCACCAAGTCTGGGGGTCTCTAAAGCTCATTGGAGTAGAAAAACATCCAACCTGTTCTTAATTATATTTTTCACCTTAAGCTTTTGCTCTTAAGTTCCTTAAGCCCCTCAAGAATACCCAACAAGAAGAGGGTGGTCTATAGTTGAAGTGACTACTGCTACTGCTGCTGCTAAGTCATTTCAGTCGTGTCTGACTCTGTGTGACCCCATAAATGGCAGCCCACCAGGCTCCCCCATCCCTGGGATTCTCCAGGCAAGAACACTGGAGTGGGTTGCCATTTCCTTCTCCAATGCATGACAGTGAAGAGTGAAAGTGAAGTCGCTCAGTCGTGTCCGACCCTTAGCGACCCCATGGACTGCAGCCTTCCAGGCTCCTCCATCCATGGGATTTTCCAAGCAAGAGTACTGGAGTGGGGTGCCATTGCCTTTTCCTAATTGAAGTGACTAGAGGACTCTAAATTTCTGAAGTGGGATGGAAAGTGTTTTTCAGAGGTTCATAGAGGGCTGGAAGAGTCAGGAGTGTTGAAGGCAGATATATAAGTTAAAGAATAAAGGGAACTGAAGGAAAGTCTGAAGGTCATGAGAAGAAGTACCATGCCCCTAAATCACCACTCCCCAGAATCAGACACACAGAGGTATCAGTATTGGGAAAGCTATGTCATGGCCTCCCTTAGCATACACCAGCCCATGCTGATGAGCAAAGTGGTACATTGTGATGTCTAATTCCCTCAAGCCACCATTGGCTAGGGGAGTGCCTAGCTGACCAATCAAATTGAAGGGTGTGGCTCCTCATTGTCCTGAGAAGGTATATATAGGGAGGTCAGAGGCAGAGATTCTGGGTTAGGCCACTTCATGGTATCATCACGACTAAGGTAACAAGGAAGCCACGGCAGCCAAGAAGAGTTGCAATGAGGTTAGCTTCAAGGATGAAAGGAAGAAAGAAGACCCTTTGTCAACGGAGATACAGAGGCAGTGTGAAGGTAAGATGACTCCATCTATGCTCACCATGTTATTCGTTGACTTTGCTGCCCAAGTCCTCTACACTGCCCTTGCCTGGCACAAAAGCCCTCATCAACCCACATCCCTTTTCATGAAGTCACCCTTCCAATTCAGTTTTTATGATCTTTCCTCAAAACTAGTAACCTTCCCTTGCCTTTACAGGCATGAAAGATGACCATGAGGTTCAGAAGACCTCTACAAGGAACCCTGAAAAAGAAAATCCGATCATATGCCACTCAATTGAAGAAGGTGAAGAAAACAAGAAAGCCAAAGTGTTTTTTTCTATTCCTATGCATGCAAGAAACTAAATCAAAGCAAAAAAAAAGGTACAGAAATATGAGGCAGAGTCAAAGAAAGAGGCAGAACCAAAAGAGAAGATAAGCTCAGCTGCCCCAGAATGAGATACCCTGGAGAAGTACAACCTGGGCAGCTGGTAACTGAATACAAAAGGTCAGACAGTTTAGAATTGTGTCTCCAGAGGTCTGCTTTCTTAGAAATGGCCAACCAGGAAAAGACTGACTCTCACACTAACATAGGAAACTGATGGCTGCAATTAAAGATCAAACAGTGAAAAGATGATATTTGTGTGGGGGTGAATTTTCTGATGGAAGGGATGGAAAGAAGAGAAGAGGTGAGCACCTGAAAAGGGAGGGATATGGGGTCCCAAGAGATTGGGGGAACAGACCCTCAGGTCCCCAGTTAGCCAGGGTGTAGAGGTCTGGACTGGGTCAGGAGTCTGCATTGAAGATGGATAACCCTGCTTAACAATTGATCTCAGCGGCAAGGAGTAGTGGTGTGGTGTTACTGCCTTTGGGGTGTAGAATGACAATAGGGTCTAGACTGCCAGAACCCAGATGCGAAGAGGGTTTCACATGGGGATGGTGAATGTGAAGCTCTCCCTGAATGTGAAACTCTGACTGTGAATGTGAAACTCTGCCCCAGAAGGGGCAGAAATCACCTCCTGGCCCCCTACCTCATAATGGGGTTTGTTGCATCACTCGCCTATGCTGTCAACTAAAGATGCTCAGGAGACACAAAATGCTGATACAACTAAAACCCACAACTAGCACTCCCAAGGACTAAAATGATGTTTGGATGAAACAAAACAAATTCAATTAGGCCACTGTTATGCTAAGAAATTGGTGGGAGAAGTATGTTCCCAAAGGCAGGGCAGTGAGTGTGGCCCAATCCCAGTGCAGATGACAAATAGGATCACCCCACAGAGATAATTTTTTTATTGGGGGAGGCACTATGCAGGTTGCGGGATCATAGTTCCCTGACCAGGGACTGAACCCGTTCCGCTTCTAGCGAAAACACAGAGTCCTAACCACTGGACAGCCACGGAAGTTTGTACAGGAACTTTTGATACAAGTATTAATATAACACTGAGTAAAAGCTGGTCTTTTATTTATCACCATACCCTATAATTTCTAAATAACAACAGTGGTAAAACATTCTTCCACAATAAAGTCTTTTGTTAATCCATGTTCTACAAGTTTATCATGGTTTAAAAGTAAGAGTATGGAATATTTAATTTGGTGTTAACTTTCATTTTGAAATGTTTAAAAAGGTTCCAGGAGTAGTCAATCAAATGTGGAAATATATAAGGCAGAGTCTCTGGCCAGAGGAATCCCGTGTGTCTTCAGAAAATAGTTTTTAGATAAAAAAACTAAAACACAGAGTTTCACCATCAGCATCAAAAGAGTTGAGTTCAGAATTTAAGTCAATGATATGGTATCTTTTATCTGGACTGCAGCTCCCTAATTAAATCTTTCTGGTACTTTAACTCCTGGAAGACCCAGTTGATGATCCAAAGTCAGTCACTGAATGTGATTTAAAATCAATAAGAATGAAAGCCACCCTGGGTGTGCTGTCCTTTCAAAGGAGGTGGAAGCACTTTCATGCCTTGCCTGCAGAAAATTAATTACCTAAAGCAGCTACCAGGATGATATGGACAGAGAGACCATATATCTGCATATAGGTCAGTACTGTGATTTCAGATCTGCATATATAATCACCATTTAACACTATCACACTTTAACACCTGCAGTTTGACTTACTGAAATGCTTGCTGTTATAGGGAAGGCAACCAATTGCTAGGCCCGAAGAACTGAAAATGAAAGTCGTTCAGTCCTGTTGGACTCTTGGCAAGCCCATGGACTATACAGTCCATGGAATTATCCAGGCGAGAATCCTGGAGTTGTTAGTCTTTCCCTTCTCCATGGGATCTTCCAATCCAGAGATGGAACCCAAGTCTCCAAAATCGCAGTTGGATTCTTTATCAGATGAGCCAAAAGGGAAGCCAAAGTATACTGAAATGGGAAGCCTATCATTTTTCCAGCAGAACTTCCCGACACGGGAATTGAACCAGGATCTCCAGAATTGTAGATGGATTCTTTCCCAACTGAACTATCAGGGAAGCCCTGAGGTGGACCAAAAGCTGATGTTAGAGGGCCTTGTTTCCCCAAAGTAGCCCTGGTATATATTTAAAAATACACTGATACACTGTCACTTTCCAGAAAGAGGTGAGGATGCATAAAGTTTAAAAAGGATCCAAGGACACCTAGAGTTAAAACAGAAAAAATATAAATAAGTCATGAGTTGAGAAAGGATATATCCAAGTAGGATAACACAAAACATCAATATCGGTCGCCTGTAGCTCTCCTGGAAAAGGACGGTATATTGTAATTCAGACATGTCAAATCCTATTGCAAATGCTCTTTTGGGTTTTGTGGTGGCAGTTTTTGCTCATTAGCACTTACAAAGAGTAGTACAAACTCTTTAGACTTCCACTTTTACAGGTTCCCTATGAATAGATTCCAGTTGACCTCTCTAGCTGTGTCCATAACAACCTCTGTTGACTAATACAATGATTTCCCTAAGACCTTCTGCTTTTCTCTATGCCTGTGTCCATCCTGTCTTCTGTGACTCAGAAACTAGCAACCATCTAAGGCCAGCCTAATGGTCACCTCCCAAAGAAACTTCCTCAATCATTCTCTTGAGTATTAATTTTTTCATGTTTTCTAATCACTTACTGTTTAATACATGCAGCTTTTATGATAATTTTTTGAGTATGTATCTTATCAGAAATGCATGCCAGAGAGGTAAATGAAATAGAAATCAACAGTGTGGTGATATAGTATTATCAGAAGTTGAATTATCTAAGACTGTAAGGGAGAGAATCACTCTCTTCTGCCATGTATGTCTAAGAATTTGTTTGAAAATATAGTAAAAACCATAAACTAGAGACCGGATCAGAAGTCAAAGGAATTTAAATGAGAAGCTGCTTTTATCAGTGGTCAAGAGTAACATCATGAAGGCTGCCCATTTGAATGACACTGAAGGCAAAAGGCAAAAGCCAAAATAGTGCCCATGAACTCATGATAAGAGCACAATACTGCTGGCTCAGAGGCTTCTCTTGTTTGGCAGAGGTTTATATTCTAAGAGTGAGAACACATCTACACAGGACCACATCCACATATCAGCAGGAATCAAGTGGGAGTCCCCAAACTCTACATGGTCTTGGCAGGTCCCTCATGCCATTACCTTTCCTACAGGCTTGTCACACATTTCTGCCTTGAGATGATCATGATTAAATTTTACCTTGCTGTTTCTTCAATTAATCACAGTAGGCAAACTAGACATCTGAATGCAAAAGAATGAAACTGGACCCTTACTTTATACCATTCACTAAACTCAAAGTTGATTTAAGATTTAAATAAATGTAAGATCTGAAACTATAAAATTGCTAGAAGAAAACATACTGGAGAATTTATACAGCATCCATCTTAGAAATGATTTACTGTATGCGACACCAAAACACAGGCAACAAAAGGAAAAAATAAAAAAAGTAGGACTCAGTTTAGTTACATCGGTCAGTCGTGCCTGACTGTTTGCGACCCCATGGACTGCAGCATGCCAGTCTTCCCTGTCCATCACCAACTCCTGGAGTTTACTCAAACTAATGTACATTGAGTCTGTGATGCCATCCAACCATCTCATTCTCTGTTATCCCCTTTTCCTCCTGCCTTCAATCTTTCCCAGCATCAGGGTCATTTCAAATAGGTTAGTTCTTCCCTTAAGGTGGCCAAAGTATTAGAGTTTCAGTTTCAGCATCAGTCCTTCCAATGAATATTCAGGAGTGATTTCCTTTAGGATGGACTGGTTGGATTTCCTTGCTGTCCAGGGGACTCTCAAGAGTCTTCTCCAACACCAGAGTTCAAAAGCATCAATTCATTGGTGCTCAGCTTTCTTTATAGTCCAACTCTCACATCCATACATGACTCCTCAAAAAAGCTGCCTCCCCCAATCAACACATCAAAAACACATCTACATAGAAGCCGAAATGATGATTACCAAATGGGAAGTTGGGAGGGAGGAGGGATAAATCAGGAGTTGAGGATTAACTTATACACACCACTATATTTAAAATAGATAACCAACAAGGACCTACTACAAAACCACAGGGAACTTTGCTCAACATTCTTTAACGACATAAATGGGTAAATAATTTGTAAAGAAATAGGTATATGTATGCATGCGTGCCTGTGCTCAGTCATTTCACTCATGTCCGATTCTTTGTGACACTATGGACTGCAGCCTGCTAAGCTCCACTCTCCATGGGATTCTCCTTGCAGGAATACTGGACACAGTTGTCATGGCAACCTGAAGGGATCTTCCCAACCCAGGGATTGAACCTGCACCTCCTGCATTGAAGGCAGATTCTTTACTAACTGAGCCAAGTGGTAAGCCCAAATACATGTATATGTAAAGCTGAATCACTTTGCTGTACACCTGAAACTAACACAACATGGTAAATCAACTATACTCAAAAAAAAAAAAAAGAATACATCAACATGTGGAACAATTAATTCAAAAAACTAATTGGAAAATGGAGAAAGATTCCTAAACCTAGGCTCTATTAAAGATCCACAGGGAATAGGGTAAGAAGGGAAAAGGAGCATTCAAGTCCTGACCTGTGCCCATGGGAGAGGACTCAGAATATAAGGGAGATTACATGGGTGGAGATCTGCTGTGGGTGTGAGTGGTCGGGCCATATATTGGACACGCTGGTCCTGCGGTCTGACACAGGGAAGACAAGCGTCCTTAGCTGGTTACAGGGACATGTGGACTAGCAGGAGGACTGTGGGAAGCCTGGACGCCCCCCTCCAGGAGCATGTGCTCAGGGCTTGCTCCCAAGTCAGGGTGAAGAGGACTGATTGAGACCACATTTGTGGCTTCCCATTTTCCCCACAACTACCCACCCCTACACATGTCCTGCTTACTTCATGTGGCTGCTCTGCACTGGAGCAGGGGCTGCCATGACGAGGCAGAGAGCTGGGATGTGGGAAGCAGAGGTGCATCTGGCCCAGGGTGGCATCTGTGTGGGACAGCTGGGGCCATGATCATGGAGGGCACTTACACAGTCAGCCCACCGGGAGAAGTCCTGATCTCTGATGGAGGCCAGACTGCCACAGCAGATGACCCAGTATGTGCCCAGAGCCCATGAGGGCCTCACCTGCCCAATAGAAACCCCTCTTCCACAAGGTAGGGCAGCAGAGGCAGGGGGAACTGATCAGTTGTGAGGGACCAAGGGGTCTCAGACCAGAAGCTATGTTTAAGCAGGGTGGGAGAAGCTACTGCTGGTGCTGGCACAAATGGCACATTGGAGGTAGTGTGGACCTCTGTCAGCAGCCAGCCTATAGATTGGCTCCTTTGTCCAACATGCCCAGGCCCCTCTTATCCCTCTGTGGCAAGGGTTGCAGTGCAGGGAGAGGGGAGGGCACATACTTAGAGGGAACACAGGCTGGTCTGGCCTGACAATCAGGACCTCTGCTCCAGAAACTTGGGACCCCACCCTGCCCACAATATAGCTGAGAAGGCCAATGAGAATAGAGGAAGTCTGTGCCTCACATCTGGCTTTAGCCCTGGCACCACAGATCTCCTCCAAAGGTGATAGCTGATGGCACACCCTGAGGAAATATGTGACTTGTGGTCCATCAAATCCTGCCCCACTCTGGGTACCACACAGACTGTACAGTCATGCTCCCCCACAAGAACATCCCATCAAGACCATAATAGATAACTGATGCACTTTAATCCAGAGAGGCAGAAAAAAATGGGAAGGACTGATGCTGAAGTTGAAACTCTAATAAACTTTAATACTTTGGCCACCTGATGCGAAGAACTGACTCATTTGAAAACACCCTGATGCTGGGAAAGATTGAATGCAGGAGGAGAAGGGTACAACAGAATAAGATGGTTGGATGTCATCACCGACTCAATGGACATGAATCTGAGTAAACTCTGGGAGTTAGTGATGGACAGGGAGGCCTGACATGCTGCAGTCATGGGGTTGTAAAGTGCTGGACATGGCTGAGCAGCTGAACGGAACTGAGAAAAATGGGAAGACAGTAGGAATGGTCTCCATTGAAAGACTGTGAGACAACCTCTGACAAAACAACCAAAAAACAGAGGTATATACAGTACTAGGTAAAGATTCAGAAGAATTAGTAATGATAATGCTAACTGAATTAGAATAAAAACGAAAAAAAAAAAGAAAAAAACCACCGTGAAAATTCTAAAAAGGAACTTGAAAAAAGAACCAGAGCTGAAGAATACAGTAACTGATATGAGAAACACAAAAAGTAAACAGCAGATCAGATAATACATCAGTTAGTTCTGTCACTCAGTTGAGTCCGACACTTTGTGACCCCATGAATTGCAGCACACCAGGCCTCCATGTCCATCACCAACTCCTGGAGTTCACGCAAACCCATGTCCATTGAGTTGGTAATGCCATCGAGCCATCTCATCCTCTGTCGTCCACTTCTCCTCCTGCCCCAATCCCTCCCAGCATCAGAGTCTTTTCCAATGAGTCAACTCTTCGCATAAGGTGGCCAAAGTATTGGAGTTTCAGCTTTAGCATCATTCCTTCCAAAGAACACCCAGGGCTGATCTCCTTTAGAATGGACTGGTTGGATCTCCATGCAGTCCAAGGGACTCTCAAGAGTCTTCTCCAACACCACAGTTCAAAAGCATCAATTCTTCGGTGCTCAGCCTTCTTCACAGTCCAACTCTCACATCCATACATGACTACTGGAAAAACTATAGCCTTGACTATACAGACCTTTGTTGGCAAAGTAATGTCTCTGCTTTTCAATATGCTATCTAGGTTGGTCATAACTTTCCTTCCAAAGAGTAAAGATCTTTTAATTTCATGGCTGCAATCACCATCTGCAGTGATTTTCGAGTGCAAAAAAATAAAGTCTGACACTGTTTCCTCATCTATTTCCCATGAAGTAATGGGACCAGATGCCATGATCTTTGTTTTCTGAATGTTGAGCTTTAAGCCCACTTTTTCACTCTCCTCTTTCACTATCATCTAGAGGCTCTTTAGTTCCTCTTCACTTTCTGCCATAAGGGTGGTGTCAGTTGCATATCTGAGGTTATGCATATTTCTCCCAGCAATCTTGATTCCAGCTTGTGCTTCTTCCAACCTAGCGTTTCTCAGGATGTACTCTGCATAAAAGTTAAATGAGCAGGGTGACAGTATACAGCCTTGACATACTCCTTTTCCTATTTGGAACCAGTCTGCTGTTCCATGTCCAGTTCTAACTGTTGCTTGCTGAGCTGTATATATGTTTCTCAAGAGGCCAGTCAGGTGGTCTGGTATTCCCATGTCTTGAAGAATTTTCCACAGTTTATTGTGATCCACACAGTCAAAGGCTTTGGCATAGACAATAAAGCAGAAATAGATGTTTTTCTGGAACTATCTTGCTTTTTTGATGATCCAGCAGATGTTGGTAATTTGGTCTCTGGTTCCTCTGCCTTTTCTAAAACCAGCGTGAACATCTGGAAGTTCACGGTTCACATATTGCTGAAGCCTGGATTGGAGAATTTTGAGCATTACTTTATACTGTGTGAGATGAGTGCCATTGTGTGGTAGTTTGACCTCTTTGGCATTGCCTTTCTTTGGGATTGGAATGAAAACTGACCTTTTCCAGTCCTGTGGCCACTGCTGAGTTTTCCAAATTTGCTGGCATATTGAGTGCAGCACTTTCACAGCATCATCTTTCAGGATTTGAAATAGCTCAACTGGAATTCTATCATCTCCACTAGCTTTTTTCATAGGGATTCTTCCTAAGGCCCACTTGACTTCACATTCCAGGATGTCTGGCTCTAGGTGAGAGATCACACCATCGTGATTATCTTGGTCATGAATATCTTTTTTGTACAGTTCTTCTGTGTATTCTTGCCATCTCTTCTTCTTAATATCTTCTGCTTCTGTTAGGTCCATACCATTTCTGTCCTTTATCAAGCCCATCTTTGCATGAAATCTTCCCTTTGTGTCTCTAATTTTCTTGAAGAGATCTCTAGTCTTTCCCATCCTGTTGTTTTCCTCTATTTCTTTGCATTGAACATTGAGGAAGGCTTTCTTATCTCTCCTTGCTGTTCTTTGGAATTCTGCATGCAGATGCTTATATCTTCCCTTTTCTCCTTTGCTTTTCACTTCTTTTTTTTTTTTTTCCACAGCTATTTGTAAGAATGCATAGTAATGGAAATCACCAATCAGAGTAGCTAAAAGAAAATCCAACAAAAAAAGAGAACATTTTAACAGACCTATGGATAACATTAAGCATATCAGCATTCATATTATAGGCATCTCAGAAGGACAAAAGAGAGAGAAGATGGTAAAATGTATTTGATGAAATTATGACTGAAAACTTTCCAAACCAGAAGAAGGGAACAACCAAGGACAGAAAGTACACAGAGTATGCAACAAGGTGAACCAAAACAAACCCACACTAACATATAGTATAATTAAAATGGCAGAAGTAAGATGTAAAGAGAGTATTCGAAAGGCAACAAGAGACAACACAGAATCATATAAAAGGGAACTCCTGTAAGGCCATTTGCTGAGTTTTGTATAAAAACATTGCAGGCCAGAATGGAGTGGCATGATATATTGATATTTAAATTGTGGAAAGAGAAATATTTACAACCTGGTTTATCTCCCCAGTAAGACTTTCAATTCCAAATTGAAAGAGAAATAAAGAACTATTCAGTTCAGTTGCTCAGTGGTGTCCCTATCATACCCGCCCCATGGCTTGCAGCATGCCAGGCCTCAGACACACACACACACACACACACACACACACACACACACAATGGGATATTACTAAGCCACAAAAAAGAATGAAAATCTGCTACATGCAACAACGTGGATGGGCTTGTGAGGTATTTTCATTAGTGAAATAAGTCATATTAGAGAAAAAGAAAGACAAAGACTGTGTATTATCATTTATATGTGGACTTTAAAAATACAACAAACTACATAATGTAAATGACCAAGACTTGCCCATGAGCCTCCAGGAGTTTTCAGCGGAGGCATAGGTCAGTGGTGGCCTGCTGCAGGGTTAGGGGCACTGATTGCAGCAGTGCAAGCAAGGGACCTTTTGAAGGAGGTTCCATTATCTTCTTTACCTCTAGGATAGTTTGGCCTCAGGTCAAATAAAAGGGAGGGAACACAGCCCTGCCCTTCAGCAGAAAATTGGATTAAAAATTTACTGAGCCTGGCCCCACCCATCAGAACAAGACCCAGGCTCCCCCTCAGTCAGTCTCTCCCATCAGGAAGCTTCCATAAGCTTCTTATCCCTCTCCATCAGAGGGCAGAGAGAATGAAACTCACAATCACATAAAACTAAACTACTGCACAGTTGCACTCATCTCACACACTAGTAAAGTAATGCTCAAAATTCTCCAAGCCAGGCTTCAGCAATACGTGAACTGTGAACTTCCAGATGTTCAAGCTGGTTTTAGAAAAGGCAGAGGAACCAGAGATCAAATTGCCAACATTCACTGGATCATCGAAAAAGCAAGATAGTTCCAGAAGAACATCTATTTCTGCTTTATTGATGATGCCAAAGCCTTTGACTGTGTGGATCACGATAAACTGTGGAAAATTCTGAAAGAGATGGTAATACCAGACCACCTGACTGGTCTCTTGAGAAACCTATATGCACGTCAGGAAGCAATAGTTAGAACTGGACATGGAACAACAGACTGGTTCCAAATAGGAAAAGGAGTACGTCAAGGCTGTATATTGTCACCCTGTTTATTTAACTTATATTCAGAGTACATCATGAGAAACGCTGGGCTGAAAGAAGCACAAGCTGGAATCAAGATTGCCGGGAGAAATATCAATAACCTCAGATATGCAGACGACACTACTCTTATGGCAGTAAATGAAGAGGAACTAAAAAGCCTCTTGATGAAAGTGAAAGAGGAGAGTGAAAAAGTTGGTTTAGAGCTCAACATTCAGAAAACAAAGATCATGGCATCTGGTCCCATCACTTCATGGGAAATAGATGGGGAAACAGTGTCAAATGCCGGGGTCCAGCCCCGGCTGATCCAGGGTATTTGAAGGAGAGATGGCTTTGGCGACCTATTTATTTATTTATTTATCAAAGATATAAAGAGTAATAGAATGAGGATAGCTCAGTATGAAAATTCAGCGGAGAAAAGAAGCTGAGTAGCTTGGTTTATGCGGAAAATCAATATAACCTGTGACACCAGGTTAGCTCTGACCACGGAGGCCGCAGGCGCCCTCTCGAATAGCGGAAGGTGCCCCACCTTAGACACCTTCTCGAGTGGGTCTTAAAAGCCCAGGCAAATAAATGGTCGCAGAGGACCTCCGCACTCCAGATGGAGACTCAGCTGTAAGTCAAGGAGTAAAATGACATGGGGAGACCAAGCTTTGGTGAGCAAGGCCCGTAGCTTTATTTTCAACAGGGGTTTTTTATACCCTAAGTTACACATAGAGAAAAATAGGGGATGCAAAGTCAGCAGTCTTTGATCCTTATCAAAACCAGGGTTTCTATCCTGCAAATTTATCATATACAAATGGTTTAGGTGATTTACATCATCTTCTGGCCAGAAGGCCTATTAACATTTTATGACTCTTGACAAAGACTTATTTTCTCTAAGAGTAATTATTTTAAGGTTTGGCGCCATCTTCCGAAGGTGTTAGATAAAGTTGCATCCCTATAAGGCGGATGCGTAATGGGTTTACAACAAAGGAAAGAATTTATTACCTTAAGGGTCTAAAGTTGCTAACACCAAGGCCACTACTTATTCCTTCTACATACCAACTATATTAATTAATACATATTCAAGGATACAATACAGGGGATGTGAAAACTTGGAAACAAGCATTGGCTCATCAATGAAATCTTTTACTAGTTTTATTCTGACAGTTTCTAACTCTCTGAGAAGCTCCAAGCTATTTGAATATCTTAAGCTTCCCATGCCTCTCAAGGCTGGGAGACTGTAAACATGCATAGCTGTAGGAGCCCAGGTAAACTTGTCAGGTGAGTTAGAGAGCTATCTGAGGGGTTTAGATTTAAACACTCCTAATTGCCCAGGAACTTTATTAATTGGAGCTGTAAGTTAACTCTTTGACAGAGAGAGCGAGATGGTGGTGGGGGACAGCCCCCAGTAAAGTCAGAGGTGAGAGCACAAAGCAGTAAAGTAGGCAGACTCTGGTTTTTTTGGGGGTAGATGCTCGAGAATATCCAGGGGGACTCCTGAGGCTTGATCCCGCCTTTGCGTATGCCGAGCCTCCTTCCTCATGACCTTTGTCGTGAGTGGAATGCCTCACCGGCTCCCGGCAGTCAAACTTTATCTTTTGGGGCTCCAAAATCACTGCAGATGGTGACTGCAGCTATGAAATTAAAACACATTTACTCCTTGGAAGGAAAGTTATGACCAACATATATAGCATATTCAAAGCAGAGACGTTACTTTGCCAACAAATGTCCTTCTAGTCAAGGCTATTGTTTTCCAGTGGTCATGTATGTGAGAGTTGGACTGAGAGGAAAGCTGAGTGTCTAAGAATTGATGCTTTTGAACTGTGGTGTTGGAGAAGACTCTTGAGAGTCCCTTGGACTGCAAGGAGACCCAACCAGTCCATTCTAAAGGAGATTAGTCCTGGGTGTTCTTTGGAAAGAATGATGCTAAAGCTGAAACTCCAGTACTTTGGCCACCTCATGCAAAGACTTGACTCATTGGAAAAGACTCTGAGGCTGGGAGGGATTGGGGGCAGGAGGAGAAGTGGAAGACAGAGAATGAGATGGCTGGATGGCATCACCGACTCGATGGATGTCAGTCTGAGTGAACTCTGGGCATTGGTGATGGACAGGGAGGCCTGGCATGCTGCAATTCATGGGGTCGCAGAGAGTCGGACACGACTGAGTGACTGAACTGAACTGAACCAATCTGATCACATGGACCACAGCCTTGTCTAACTCAATGAAACTATGAGCCATGCAGTGTAGGGCCACCCAACATGGACAGGTCAAGTAGGAGAGCTCTGACCAAATGTGGCCCACTGGAGAAGGGAATGGCAAACCACTTCAGTATTATTGCCTTGAGAACCCCATGAACAGTATGAAAAGGCAATAAAATAGGGCACTGAAAGAAAAACTTCCCAGGTCAGCAGGTGCTACTGGAGATCAGTGGAGAGCTAACTCCAGAAAGAATGAAGAGATGAGCTGGAGCCAATGCAAAAACAACACCTAGTTGTGAATGTGATTGGTGTTGGAAGTTTTCAGTCTGTCTGCCCTCTGATGGAGAAAGATAAGAGGCTTATGGAAGCTTCCTCATGAAAGAGACTGACTGAGGGGGAATCTGGGTCTTGCTCTGATGGGCGGGGCCATGTTCAGTAAATCTTTAATCCAATTTTTTGTTCAAGGGTGGGGCATGTTCCCTCCCTGCTATTTGACCTGAAGTCAAATATGGTAGAGGTAATTAAGATAATGGGACCTCCTTCAAAAGGTCCAATGCAGGCACTGCTACACTCAGTGCCCCCAACCCTGCACCAGGCTGCCACTGAACCATGCCTCTGCCAGAGACTCCTGGACACTCACAAGCAAGTCTGGGTCAATCTCTTTTGGGGTCACTGCTCCTTTCTCCTGGGTCCTGGTACACACACATTTCTGTTTGTGCCCTCCAAGAGTCTGTTTCCCCAGTCTTGTGTAAATTCTGGCAACTATGGTGGGGTTAATGGCAACCTCCTCCAAGAGGGCTTATACCATACCCAGGTCTACTGCACCCAGAGCCCCAGCCCCTGCAGAAGTCCACTACTGACCCGTACCTCTGCAGGAGACATTCAAACACAGTTCTGTCTTAGTCTCTGTGGATGCTCTGGGTCCTGGTGCACACAAGGTTTGTTTGAGCCCTCAGAGAGTCTCTGATGGATATGGGGTTTGATTCTAAGTGCAATTTTGCCCGTCCTACAATCTTTCTGGGGCTTCTTTGCCCTTGGACATGGGGTATCTTTTTTTGGTGGGATCCAACATTCTTCTCTTGATGGTCGTTCAGCAGCAAGTTGTAATTTTGGAGTTCTTTCAGGAGAAGTTGAGCACATGTCCTTCTACTCTGCCATCTTGGATAAAATGTTGAGAATGGAGAAGGCTATACATGTGTGGACACAGGGAATATATGGGAGATATCCACACCTTCCTCACAATCTTGCTGTGAATCAAACCGCTCTAAAAATAATGACCTTAAAAATGAAACAAATAAACAATAATCATTCACATGCCACTTACTTTGTCAAAGCCTTCTAGGGCACCTGAAGTTGTATAAGCTACATCCTTGTTCCAGTTGACAGCTCTCAGGTCCTTCTACTCTTCTACTTAAAATTCTCTCATAGTTTCAGGGTGCAGTGGATAGTGAAAGTATAAAAGAGAAGCACAAAGAAGATCCTTTTCCATGACAAAATAACTCCACATCTTGACTGTGCTGGTAGTTACATGAACTTAACACATTTGACCACATATCCAGGCACTATGGCTAAGCCAAGTTGACAAATAAAGTTAACCATGACAGGGACTGAAGGTTATAAATTGCCTTTTATTGTGAGCTTTGTTGGATAAAAAACAAATATGCTCTAAAGGAATGAGGGGGTTGATTTGAAAAGACAATTACAATAGGTAAAATGAACAAAATGGGAAAGTGTCTCCTAGTCAGCCAGAAAGAATCTTATTTTTGTAGCAAGGAGTTAACAAATATCCATCTATTTAAAGCTATGGTTTTCGCAGTAGTCACATATAGATGTGAGAGTTGGACTGTAAAGAAAGCTGAGCGCTGAGGAATTGATGCTTTTGAACGGTAGTGTTGGAGAAGACTCTTGAGAGTCCCTTGGACTGCAAGGAGATCCAACCAGTGCATCCTAAAGGAAATCAGTCCTGAATATTCATTGGAAGGACTGATGCTGAAGCTGGAACTCCAAAACTTTGGCCACCTGATGCGAAAAACTGTCTCATTTGAAAAGACCCTCATGCTGGGAATGATTGAAGGTGGGAGGATAAGGGGATGACAGAGAAGAAGATGGTTGGATGGCATCACTGACTTAATGGACATGAGTTTGAGTAAGCTCCTGGAGTTGATGATGGACAGGGAAGCCTGGCGTACTGCATTCCTTGGGGTGGCATCCAGTCGGACATGACTGTGCGACTGAACTGAATACTGAACTGTGTGAATGTAAGAACAAGAACAAAAAGCAGACCTACAGATATAGAGGACAAATTAGTGTTTATCAGTGGGGAGGGGCAAGATAGCAGTATGGGATTAACACATACAAACTACTATGTGTAAAATAGATCAGCAAGAAGAACATATTGCAAAACACAGGGAAATACAGCCATTTTTTTCATAATAACATTAAATGGAGTATAATCTATAAAATAGTGAATCACTATGCTGTATACTGTTACTAATTCTGTAAGCCAATTAAATTTCAATTAAAAAAACAAAGTGAAAATGCAACCTAAAGAAATGGAGATAGGGTTACATATCATACATCTGACGAGGCATTGTTGTTGTTTAGTCACTCAGTCATGTCTGTCTCTTTGCAACCCCATGGATTGCAGCATCCAGGCCTACTTGTCCATTACCAACTCCTGCAGCTTACTCAAACTCATATCCATGGAATCAGTGATGCCATCCAACCACCTCATTCTCTGTCATCCCCTTCCCATCCTGTCTTCAATCGTTCCCAGCATCAGAATCTTTTCTAATGAGTCAGTTCTTCCCATCAGGTGGCCAAAGTATTGGAGTTTCAGCTTCAGTCATTCCAATGAATTTTCAGGACTGATTTCCTTTAGGATTGACTGGATTGATCTCCTTGCAGTCCAAGGGACTCTCAAGAGTCTTCTGCAACACTACAGTTCAAAATCATTAATGCTTTTTTTTTTTTTTTTTGGAATGCTGGTGTGCGTGTGTGTCATTTGTTGGTTGTGTCTGACTCTCTGCCACCCCACGGACTGCAGCACACCAGGCTCCTCTTTCCGAGGAATTCTATAGGCAAGAATACTGGAATTGGGGAGCCATTCTCTTCCCCAGGGGGTTTTCCTCATATAGGGATCAAACCTGAGCCACCAGGGAGGCTCAAACCCATCAGAATCAGATCGCTGCTGCTGCTCAGTCGCTTCAGTTGTGTTCGACTCTGTGTGACCCCATAGACGGCAGCCCACCAGGCTCCCCCGTCCCTGGGATTCTCCAGGCAAGAACACTGGAGTGGGTTGCCATTTCCTTCTCCAATGCATGAAATTGAAAAGTGAAAGTGAAGTCGCTCAGCCATGTCCGACTCTTAGCGACCCCATGGACTGTAGCCCACCAGGCTCCTCCATCCATGGGATTTTCCAGGCAAGAGTACTGGAGTGGGGTGCCATTGCCTTCTCCTCCCATGAAAATAGCTATCATCAAAAGGACAAATGAAAGTGAGTTCTCGCAGGAGGGTGTGGAGAAAGGAAACTCTCCTGCATTGCCCAGTGGGAATGTAAATTGGTGTGGCCAGTAGAGAAAGAAGTGTGATGTTTCGTCAGTAGATTAAAAATATGTACAGCTATATTACCCTGCAATCTCAATTCTAGGTATCTATTAGAGGAAATAAAATCAGGATCTAGAATAGATCCAAGCAATCTCATGCTTATTGCAGCATTATTCACAACAGACAATAAGCGGAAACCAAATAAACGTCCACTAACGTGAATGGTTAAAGAAAGTATGAGATATGCATACAAAGGAATATTATTCAACATTGAAAGGAAAGGAAACTCTGTCATATGCTACACTATGGTTGAAACTTGAGATCATTAGAAGTGAAATAAACCAGTCACAGAAGGAGAAATACTGAATGATTCCATCTGTATAAGTTATCCAAATTAGTCAGACTCAGAGAAGCAGATGGCAGAATGGTGGTTGGCAGGCTTTGGGAGTTGCCTTGCAATGGGTACTGAGTTCTGCACCTAGATGAACGATTTCTAGATGTCTGCTGTACAACAGTGGACATCTATTTAGCAAGAGTGCACTGTACACTTAAAAGTTTGAGTTTAAATGTTATATGTTTTTTACCAGAATGAAAAAGAAAAACATACATATCCTCCTGCTTTTTATATATGTTAATGACAGTTATGAAAAGAAGCCAAGAGTCCTGAGTCAAGCATTCTTCATTTCCTGGACTCTGAAAGGCATTCTGCATCCTATTTTCTGACGATTTGTCAGACCTGCCCTCAACTCCTGAAACTCATTCTCTGGAAACCTTGGAAATGATCACCATCAACACAAATGCCTCCATTTGCAGAATATCTCATCTTTTCACACCATAGACCCCATTGCCCCTCATCCTTGTTGCAGGCATTTACAGACCCTTGGCTGGCTGTCACTCTCTCACACACAACTCTTGTCTTAATTACGGGCAATTTCAATATAAGCAAAGATGGTCCAAACAGTCCCCTGTCCTCTCATTTCCTTTTCATCTACTCCAGTGAACTTACTTTCCACCCCCTTACTCAATCATTCCCACGTGTGTGTGTTCAGTTCCTCAGTTGTGCCTGACTCTTTGCATCCCTATAGATGTAGCCCTCCAGGCTCCCCTCTCCATGGAATTTTCCAGGAAAGAATAGTGGAGCAGGTTGCCATTTCCTGCTCCATGGGATCTTCTCAACCCAGTGCCACCTGAGAAGCCCAGACATTCCCATGGCCATATCCTAAGACTTTATTCTTTCCAATAATGATGACTCTTTCACAGTCTTATTCCTTAACTGTAACCACCTAGCTTTTGGAAATGGGAATTGTGGAAGAGTTGTGGTTATTGGAAAGAATAAAGTCTAAAACATTCCTCAATCACTCTATGATCTGTAATACACTGAACCTACAACATTTTGTTATCTGTCACTTCACTTATATCCTCAGATACCTAAGTATTCAGATTATTTTATAGTCAGTTATCAGAATCAGTAATCTTGCCCCTCTCCATTGTCCGGTGCGGTCCCTTTCCTTCCAAATGGCAACTGTTGTTTCTCAATGTGGGTAAATCATTACTACATGATAGGTTTAATATTCAAAATTCCCGGTACTACATGAACTAAAGCATTGTGCGGCTCGCTCATCTAGAGAGGGTGCATGCTGGGTTACGAGAATGGAATTGGCAAGACTTATTAACAGTG
>NW_020192288.1:0-26409 GCF_002263795.3 Bos taurus
AAGAGAGAGATAAGTTAGGGATTTCAAGAATCACACACCATATGCTAAAGCTGGTACTAGAACCTACTTGGATGCCTAAGCATATTTATATAAACTGATATTTATTACAAATGCATTCCATATTAGCTACAAGCACAAATTATAAAAGAGCCTGAAAATTATTAGCTGTTGCTTAAAGTACTTATACTCAAGAGAAGAAAACTGTTTCCTGTTTTCAATTCGATATGGCTTTGATCCTGTCTGCTTCGTTATTTGAAAGTCTATAAGTCAGGCACTCAGGGCATCTGGGGTCTGAACTATTTTTCAAAGAATATGTGAACTCTGTTATTAAAATAATAGTAATGTTCCCTCTATATTAGTAAAGATATAATATTCTGAAAAACAGAAACCACATAAATTACTTTCTGAATGGATGACATACCTGCTTCTGGCATTTCAACAGGCTCTGTATTTGATGCAAACTCCTCCCTGACATCAGGACCATCTCCACCTTCATCCCCAGTCTTTGCCTCAGCAAATAGCTGGAGATCAGCTTCCAGGCCAGAATCTTTAAAAAAATGCATCAATTCAGCTGTAAAGCATACAATACAAACAAGGGAATGATGATCTTCATTCCCTCGGTGTTATGAATTAAAAGCCTTAGGTTAGTATGCTAAAAATGTGATGAATAAGAACCTCAGGAGCATTCTTCCGGGAATGTTTTGCTGGAGAAAAAGGAAAGCAGAATTTTCCGAATGTTATTACCATTTTCCTTTTCCAGGGTTGTCCTCAGACACCTTAGTTGCCCCTTTCTCTTTGTCTTGAAAACAAGGGAAAATTTGAGCGACCACACTAACCTGCAAACTATACTCTCCTCAGTTTTTTAGGAACTGTCTGAAGTCCTTTTCTAATGTTTCCTTTCCTCTTCTTACTGGTTATGTCTTAAGGCATGACACACAGATACACTTTACCTTCAAAGGGATCCTTCTCCTCTTCTTCATCACGATTCACTGGATCCTCTCCTTCCTCATTTCTAGGTGTGATATCCTGAATCTCAGCTGGTGGTTCCTCTTGGTGAGGTTGCTCAACACTGGGCTGCTGGTCCTAGTAGAGTGTGCATGCAAATAAAAACTTTTGTTGTTAACACATCTAATAGCATAAATATACATAATACATACATATATCTGAGCATAAGTAAACCTAACAACGTTTTCTCAACACAATTCTATGTACTTACTTTTAATAAAGTTACTCTTCCCACAGAGAAGAGTTAGCTCCCATAAGAGTTACCCAGAAAGACTTTGGAAGTTATTTAAATCTATGTTGGGATGGAAGTATGCAGCCTGTTGTTAATTAGCAGGAGGAGGGAGTCACTGGGCACATTTCCAGGGAATTTAACAGTATAATCATCCAGGCAACATCCAGGAGTATAATATATCTGGATCAATGTTTCTTCCTAAGACAAAGTGTCACCCTTTATCAGCATGGAAGACCTTTATCACCGCATGTGTACTACTTAACATCATTTTCTCAAAAATAAAACTTGTGCTAATAGAAAACACCAAATGGTAAGGTTACTCACAACCACAGGTTCATCCACCTGGGAGCAATCTGGCTTTGTAGGTCCCAATGTTGATGCCACTTGCCCACTCATATTTCTCCCTGAAAGCAGAATATTGTGATTTCGAAATTGTATTTAAGAGTACAGCTATATTTGATCACTTTTATGACCTTATGTTGACTTGTTTTTTTTTTAATGTGAAAATACTTTCAAAAGAAAACTCTGGTTAAGCATGAGTGTACATGCATTTCAATTACACCAAATACAGTCTTTTGCAAAGCCATTTGTGTCTTTACAAAGCTGGTAGCGAAATCACCTTAAGGTATATAAGAAGGCTGAATTTTTGTCAGCATGTTTGATTTCACAACAGAATTCTCCATCATGAAGATCTTTAGTGAAATACTGCTAGGAATTCAAAAGCTCAGGACTACTGCTCATGTCACACTCCTATTCACCAGACCTATTTTCCCCAACTCCCTTGGAATTCAGTTGGAACACGAAGAAAGGCTCAGTCTTTACAGCCTGACTATGGCGATTTTCTCAGTGTCTGGGGCTGAGGTGAGGCTGCATACAGAGCAACCGGTCCACTTCTCTGTTGGCACCTTACCACAAAACCCGCGATACAGTCACAACCCCACTGCGGTCCGGTTTCTAGGCCTTTCCTTAATCGCCCACCCCGCCCCCTGCCCAGGTCCCACTGCCGGCCCCAGATTCTGTGCTCTGTCGTCAGTTCCAGGGCCCCAATGAACCAGATATCTCAAATAGCACCCCCAAGTCTCCCCCCACCATCATCCTACCGCCTGCCCTACTCTGCCCACTGCCCTTCCTCTCCGCCCACCAAGGCAAGAAGTATGGCGTCGCAACACTTGTGAGGAGAAAGATGACTACCTTGAGGGCCTTCCTCCTCAAAAGCCCTAGATCACACTGCCCAGCCCGTGCGAAACTTGCTGGCTCCCCCTCACACGCACACACACTTAAATTCCAGACAGGACAGACCTGTGAACCTACCTGGTGTGTCTCAAGTAGTGAGAAAGAACCGGGACTGAATAAACAGACCCGTCTCACGCCCAACGCTCCTCACAGATCGCTCAGGAAGGCGTATGCGCACCAAGGCGCATGCGCAGCAACGGATGCGCACGCACACACTGCGCATGCTCACTGAGTTGGGCGTGTGCAGTGCAGGTTGCCGGAGAAGGCAATGGCACCCCACTCTAGTACTCTTGCCTGGAAAATCCCATGGATGGAGGAGCCTGGTGGGCTACACAGTCCATGGGGTCGCTAAGAGTCAGACACGACTGAGCAACTTCACTTTCATTTTTCACTCTCATGCATTGGAGAAGGAAATGGCAACCCACTCCAGTGTTCTTGCCTGGAGAATCCCAGGGACGGGGGAGCCTGGTGGGCTGCCGTCTATGGGGTCGCACAGAGTCGGACACGACTGAAGTGACTTAGCAGCAGCAGTGCAGGTTGCTGTTTTCCCGCCATTGAGGTGGAGTCCTGGAACTGCAGGGTCTCTGGAGGATGAGAAAGGGGCATGAAGACTATATTTTTTTCCTTCCAGTGCAATCTTTCTTATGCATCCACAACCTGTGGTGATAGGTAGTCCCAGGTTACCCTTAGTGGAGAATGTGTCTCAGAAAGACAGTCATGACAGAAATAGATATTATGATTTTTCATTCTTTTTTCTTTATTCTGCTCTTCAGCAGTTATTTCCACCATTCTGTCTTACAACTCACTTATTTGTTCTCCTGCTTCATTGAGTCTCATATTGATTTCTTCTAGTGTATTTTTCATTTCAGTTATTGTGTTTTCAACTTTGTTTGTTTGTGCCTTATTTCTTCTAAATCTTTGTCAAACATTTCTTGTATTTTTTTAAATCCATACCTCCATTGCATTTTCAAGATTTTGGATCATCTTTAATATCCTTACTAAATTTTTTTCCAGGTAGTTTCCCTATTTCCTCTTCATTTATGTGGTCTTTTAGTTTTTTTTTTACCTTGCTCTTTTGTCTGTAACATATTTTTTGTCATATCAGTTATTTTTTTTGTTAGGCGGAACTGTGTTCTTCTCTCACTGATTGATTGGCCTGAGAATTTTAGCACTGGAGTTTGCAGGCAGTTAAGTAGAGCCAGGACCAGGTGTTTAGATGTGGCCCTCCAGGAGACCTCACTCCAAATAGTATTCCGTGAGGTCTGAGTGTCTCTGTTAATCCAGCAGTTTGGACTTGGTCCTCCCACCACAGGAGCTCAAGCCCATGAATCAAGATCCTTCAAGCTGTATAGCACACCAAAAAATAAAGGAAAAGAAAAGAAATGTGGAAGACAATGACAAATAATAAAAAATAAAATAAATAAGAAAACTAACAGGTAAATTAGAAAAATTAAACATATAAATGAAACAATCACTGGAAGGTAAGACACAGCTACACTAGCAAAATAGGGAAATTTTTAAAAAAGGTAGAAAAAACCTTTGCTGTAAGGGCAGGGCTTAGGTGTGGTGGAGCTCAGGCAGGGTGGGCTTAGGCAGGGGTGTGGCCTATGCTGAGTGTGGCCTGGAGGGGGCCCCAGAGTGCCTCCAGTTTCAGAGTACAGAGGAGTAAGCCTCAGGCCTCAGCAGGTTCCTGGAGGTTGAATGGGGGGAGTGGGGGCAGAAACACCAGGTGCATTCCTCCATAACCCCAAAGGTCCTTCCCCATCCCCACAGATCCCCTCGAGGTAAGAGTGCCTCTCCAGGTGTGGGAACTTGTCCTCCCCTAGCTGCACCTCAGGAGCACTGATCCCACCTAGCCTGCACATCTCCTTCCCCGTTTCCCCCTTCCCCACACCATACAGGGTTGTTTGGGTGTTCTTCTGGTCCGCCTGGGATTCAAGGCTCCTTGCCAGCATCCAGTAGGTGCCCAGGATGTTTTACTTTCTTGATAGTGTCCTTTGAAGGATAAAAGTTTTCATTTTGATGATTCCAAATTGTCTACTTTTGTTTCTTTTGGTGCTTGTACTTTTGTAGCATATCTAGGAAATCGTTGCCTAATCCAACATTAACATTTACATCTATGTTTTCCTCTGAGTGCTTTATAGTTTTAACTCTTATATTTAGGTTTTTGATCAATTTTTAGTTAATTGTTATATACAGTGTGAGGTATAAGCCTAAAATGATTCTTTTGGTTGTGAACATCCAGTTATCCCAAGACCATTTGTTGAAACATTATTCTTTGCCATTGAATGGCCTCTGCACCACTCACAATAATCTATTGACCACAGAGATATGGTTTTGTTTCTTGCATCTCCATTCTATTCTGGTATCTGTCTATATACAATCCTTATGTCACTACCATTGAAGGAGGAAACAGACAGAACCAGCTCCATCTTGAAAGCAGGACTCCATCTTGCGCTGGACTGTGGACTTTGAGCTATATGCCCAGTATCTATGGAAACGACATACCAACTGGAAAACCAGAGCCCCTGGGTGGAAGAGCCCCAGGGCTCATACCTAGACTCTCCATCACCTAAAAGAATACCCTAATTATCTGTGTAACTGAAGAGAATCATAAATTCTATTATGCTTATTGGGGTATGACCACAGCCCTATTGATAATTGTTCACTTTTAACTACCTAGGCTTAAGGCATATGAATCACGGGTTAAGTTTGATTATATCTTTCTTTTCCTTTGTTCAGACTAATTTCAGGGAATTTGGGGAAGTGGATTTGGGCACATACACTTAGGGTATACAAGGTTTTCACAAAAACTGGTCTGGGTCCTCCGCCAAGAGGAGACTCTGCCTTGGGTGCGCCGGTGTAATAAACTGCACTCCACTATCTGTATTGTCCTTCTGAGTGAGTTTGTTTCGTGGAAGGTGTGGCTATAACACCATATAATGTCTTGATTATTTTGGCTTTGAAGTGGGTTTTGTAGTTGGGAAGTGTAAGTACTTGTTCTTTCTTCACACTGTTTTGGCTATCCCAGGACCCTTTCAATTCTTACAATTCTAGGATCAGTTTGTTGATTTCTGGGGGGAAAGAACAGTTTGAATTTTGATGGGGTTCTAGTAGGGGAGTACTGCCATCTTAACACAATAGTAAGTCTTCCAATCCATAAATGTGAGATGCCTTTCCACTTATCTAGACTGTCTTTAATTTCACCCAGCAATGTTTTGTAGTTTTTATTGTACAAGTCTTGACTGTGTATAGAAATATATCTGCTCTTTGTATATGACCTTGTATTCTGTAAACCTGTTGAGCCCCTGTATTGGGTCTAATAGTTTCTGTGGGGAGAGGGTGATTCTTAAGGATTTTCTATACAGAAGATTATGTCATCTGCAAATTGAAAAGTTTTACATCTTTTCCAATGTAACTTCATTTTATTTCTTTCCCTTGCTTAATTACCCTGTCCAGAAGCTCCAGAACAATGTGGAATAGAAGTGGTAAGAGATGATATCCTTGTATTGTTCCTGATTTTCAGGGGAAGTCAGTACTTCTGCCTTTTATCATTAAGTACGATGATAGCTGTGAGTTTTTCAGAGATGTTTTACATCAGGTTGAAACTGTTGCCTTTTACTTCTAGTTTGAGTCTGTTTATCTTGAAGGGACGCTGAATTTTGTCCAATGCTATTTATGTAGGTACTGAGATGATAATGTGGTTTTTGTCCTTTATTCTGTTGATGTGGTATATTAATGTATGGTTGTGAGAGCTGGAGTATAAAGAAAGCTGAGTGTCAAAGAATTGATGCTTTTGAACTGTGGTGTTGGAGAAGACTCTTGAGAGTCCCTGGGACTGCAAGGAGATCCAACCAGTCCATTCTAAAGGAGATCATTCCTGGGTTTTCATTGGAGGGACTGATGCTGAAGCTGAAACTCCAATACTTTGGTCACCTGATGCAGAGAGTTGACACGTTGGAAAAGACCCTGATGCTGGGAAAGATTGAGGGCAGGAGGAGAGGGGGACAACAGAGGATGAGATGGTTGGATGGCATCATCGACACAACGGCCTTGGGTTTGTTTGGACTCCAGGACTAGGTGATGGACAGGGAGGCCTGGAGTCCTGTGGTTCATGGGATCGAAAAGAGTTGGACACAACTGAGAGACTGAACTGATGATGATGACTGATTAACTTATTTCAGTCTTAATATTAAATCAAAGTTGCATTCCTGGGAAGAATCCTACTTCCGCATGCTATATAATTTGGTTTGCTAGTATTTTACTTGGAGAAGGCAATGGCACCCCACTCCAGTACTCTTGCCTGGAAAATCCCATGGACGGATGAACCTGGTAGGCTACAGTCCATGAGGTTGCTAGGAGTCGGACACGACTGAGCGACTTCACTTTCACTTTTCACTTTCATGCATTGGAGAAGGAAATGGCAACCCACTCCAGTATTCTTGCCTGGAGAATCCCAGGGACAGAGGAGCCTAGTGGGCTGCCGTCTATGGGGTCGCGCAGTGTCAGACACGACTGAAGCGACTTAGCAGCAGCAGCAGTATTTTACTAAGAATCTTTGTGTCTATATTCATAAAAATATTGGTCTGTGGTTTTCTTTTCTTGTGTTGTCTTTTTTGGTTTGGTTTGGTATCAGGGTAACAATGGCCTCATAAAATGAAGCAGAAGAATTATCTTCTTTGGGGCTTCCCAGGTTGTACTAGCGGTAAAGAACCTGCCTGCCAATGCAAGAGAGGTAAGATACTCGGGCTCAATCCCTGGGACAGGTAGATCTCCTGAAGGAGGGCCTGGCAACCCACTCCACTATTCTTGCCTGAAGAATCCCATGGACAGAGAAGCCTGGAGGCCTATAGTCCATAGAAACGCAAAGAGTCAGACATGACGGAAGCAATGCGTGCACATTAACTTCCTTAATAAAGTTATTCATCCTTATTTATTTTTGAGTGACCTTGGTTAGTCAGTATTTTTCAAGAAATGTTCTCATTTTATCTAAGTATCAATTTTTTAGATAACATTTTTCTGCTCTCCTTTCTTAAATAGTTATTGAAGCATAATTGATATACAACAAATGGTATATATTTACTGTGTACAATTTGATGAGTTTGGGCATATGCACACAATGATAATATCATCACCAGAATCAAGATAATAGACATACCCAACCCATCCTAAAATGTCTTTGTGTCCCTTTCTTTGTTTGTTTTTTTGTTTAAGTGTGTGTGTGTGTGTGTGTGTGTGTGTGTGTAGTGAGAACACACTTTTAGATTTACATTCAACAAATTTTGGGTCTTCCCAGATGGCTCAGTGGTAAAGAACCACCTACAAATTCAGGAGACATAAGAGATGCAGGTTCGATTCCTGGATCAGGAGATCTCCTGGAAGAGGAAATGGCAACCCATTCCAGTATTTTTGCCTGGAAAATCCCATGGAGAGAGGAGCCTGGTGGGCTAGAGTCCACAGGGTCACAAAGAGTCCAATACGACCAACCATGCAAAAAATTTTGAATAACATTTTTAAAATCTTCCTTCATTGTGCATTTAATATCTGAGAGCTCTGTACTGCTGTCTCCTATGGTATTACTGAAATTGGTAATTAGTGTCACTCTTCCTTCTTTGTCTCTCTCTTTTGTAATCAATCAGGCTATAGGTTTATTATCATATTAATCTATTCACAGTATCAGCCACTGGTTTCAACTGAATTTTTTGGTACTACTGATTTTCTGGTTTCTATTTAATTGATTTCTGCCAAGATGTTTGTTATTCTTTTTTTTTTTTTTTGCTGGATTTAGGTTAAATTTTGCTGTATTCTAGTTTCTTAAAGAGGATTATCAATCTTCAAATGATAATTGGCCTTTTCCCTTTTTTAATACAAACATTTAATGCTATAAATATCCCTCTGTGAAGCTTTGGCATCACCTCAAAATTTTGATATATTGTATTTTCTATTTCTCCTTTGATCCTTGAATTAATTTGAAGTTTTGTTCAATTTACAAGCAGTTTGTGATTTTCCAGGTCACTTTCCATAGTTAATCTTTATTCTAATTATTTTTTGGTCAGGAAATATATTTTGTGTGATTTCAGTCCTTTTGAACTTAGTAAGGTTTTTAACTGGCATATTTGGTTGAACTTCCATATTCACTTCAGAAGAATATGTATTTAGTTGCTGTTGCTCAATAAATGGGCTTCCCAGGTGGCGCAGTGGTAAAGAATCTGCCTGCCAACGCAAGAGAGGCAAGAGACGCGGGTTCAATCTCTGGGTCTGGAAAGTCCCCTGGAGTAAGAAATGGCAACCCGCTCCAGTATTCTTCCCTGAAAAATTCCATGGACACTACGGTCCATGGGGTCTCAAACAGTCGGACACAACTGGGACTGGGCACGTTCTATAAATATCAATTAGGTCAAGTCGGTTAATAGTATTGTTCAAGTCTTCTATATATTTTTTCATTGTGTTGCTCACTTACTGTATTAATGGCTGAGCGTGAAAAGTGAAAGTCTTCAACTACAACTGTGGATTGTCTGTTTCTCCTTTCCATTCTATCAGATTTTGGCTCCTGTATTCTGAAATTGCATACACATTCCTGACTATTATGTCTCCTCAGTGAATTGAATTCTCTATCATTATGTACTGCCCTTTATCTTCTGCAAAAAATCTTCATTCTGAAGTATACTTTTATGATGTTAATTCAGCCTCTCCAGCTTTCGTTTGATTTGGGATTTGGAGGTATAAGTATTTCCACACATTTAATTTTAAATTATTAGCTTATTTAAGGTGAGATTATTTTTTTACCATACATAAATGTGATCTGACAAGGAAGGTCTTTATTTTTTATCTGGCTTCATGGGTTTTTGCTGCTGCACTCAGGCTTCTCTCTAGTTGCAGTGTGTGGGCTTCTCTTGCTGCGGCACAAGGGCTTAGTTGCCAGACCAAGGATCAAATCTGTGTCCCCTGCATTGGAAAGCAGATCCTGAACCACTGGACACCCAGGGGAGTCCCCCAAAGTAGGTCTTATAATTGACGTGTGTAGGCAACTTACAATTAGTGGCTAAATCGTTCAGTTTTAAATCTACTATCTGGATATGTTTTTCTTTATATCACGTATATTTTTTATTGACAAGTTTCCCATTTCTTCTCCTCATTTAGATTGGTTATTTCTTTATTAGTCCATTATATTGCCACTATTAGCTTTCTAGATATACATCTTATTAAAAATATATCTAGGGTATTCCCTGGTGGTCCAATGATTAGGATTCGGTGCTTTCATTGCCACGGCCCCAGGTCCAGTCCCTAGCCAGGGAACTAAGATCCCATGAGCTGCATGTATAGCCAAAAAATTCTTTCTAGGGTGACTCTAGAGTTTACAATATGCATTTTATACTTCTTACAATATGCCTTCAATTAATGTTATACCCATTTCTTACATAAGAGCCTTCAGTTAACTTCAGTTCAGCCACTCAGTCGTGTCTGACTCTTTTCGACACCACGAATCGCAGCACACCAGGTCTCCCTGTCCATCATCAACTCCGAGAGTTCACCCAAACTTATGTGCATCGAGTCAGTGATGCCATCTAGCCATCTCATCCTCTGTCGTCCCCTTCTCCTCCTGCCCCCAATCCCTCCCAGCACCAAAGTCTGTTCCAATGAGTCAACTCTTAGCATAAGGTGGCCAAAGGATTGGAGTTTCAGCCTCAGCATCAGTCCTTCCAATGAACACCCAGGACTGGTCTCCTTTAGGATGGACTGGTGGGATCTCCTTGCAATCCAAGGGACTCTCAAGAGTCTTCTCCAACACCACACTTCCAAAGCATCAATTCTTCGGCGCTCAGCTTTCTTCACAGTCCAACTCTTACATCCATACATGACCACAGAAAAAACCATAGCCTTGACTAGACAGACCTTTGTTGGCAAAGGAATATCTCTGCTTTTGAATATGTTATCTAGGTTGGTCATAACTTTCCTTCCAAGGAGTAAGCGTCTTTAAATTTCATGGCTGAAATCACCATCTGCAGTGATTTTGGAGCCCCCAAAAATAAAGCCTGACACTGTTTCCATTGTTTCCCCATCTATTTCCCATGAAATGATGGGACCAGATGCCATGATCTTCGTTTTCTGAATGTTGAGCTTTAAGCCAACTTTTTCTCTCCCCTCTCTCACTTTCATCAAGAGGCTTTTTAGTTCCTCTTCACTTTTTACCATAATGGTGGTGTCATCTGCATATCTGAGGTTATTGATATTTCTCCTGGCAATCTTGGTTCCAGATTGTGCTTCTTCCAGCGCAGCATTTCTCATGACGTACTCTGCATATAAGTTAAATAAGCAGGGTGACAATATACAGCCTTGACGAACTCCTTTTCCTATTTGGAACCAGTCTGTTGTTCCATGTCCAATTCTAACTGTTGCTTCCTGACCTGCATGCACGTTTCTCAAGAGGCAGGTCAGGTGGTCTGGTACATGGTGTATTTCCCTTTCCTTCCTGCTATCCTTTGTGCTATTGTTTTCCACATTTTATTTTTACATGTGTAACAAACACCACATTGCGCTATTAATATTTTGCTTTAGACGATTATCATTTCAAGACATTAAATATTTTTAAAATGTGTATTTATAAAAAGGTTTTCACCATTTCCAGTATTATTCACTTCTTTGTATAGATACAAAGTTGCTTCTGATATTATCTTCCTTTTCCCTTAAGAACTTTATTAACAAACTTTATAGGGCAGATCTGTTAGCAAAGAATATTCCCAGATGTTTAGTTTAATAATCATCGGTTTAAGTATTTCCACTTCATCTTCATTTTCAAAAAGGTCTTTCCACTAGTTATATAATTCTGGATGGCATAAATTCTGATGAGAATTTTTCTGCCTTTCTTAATTTTGTTCCTGTGTATGAAATGCAGCTTTTTGTTTCTCTTTCTGCCACTGCTGGTGTCACATCACAATCACTGCTGATGTTTGAGTCAGTCTTCCCATTTGTTGAGCTGACCTTCAGTTATTTTCTGACTATAGCTATTTTCAATCCAATACAATTTTTTACTATATGCTAGACATGGAGAATTTTACCTTGTTGGGTTCTGGATTTTAGGATAAGAGTAATAGCAATAATGATAATTCCTTTCAGTGATGTTGGCATTGATCCTGTGATGCATTTCAGATGCTTAGAAGGAGATTAATCCTTTTCAGGCTTGATTTCAATCATTGTTAGACTGGACAAGAGCAGTCACTAATCTGGGGCTAATTAGCCCCACTACTGAGGTAATAAGTTGCTGAGTAATGTACAAGACACCTGCATATTCTGAGTGTTTTCTTCCTTCTGGCAAGTAAGAAGAACTGTCTCCATCTCTCTCTGAGCTCTGGGATTCCTCCACCCAATCCTTTTCCGTGGTTCCTTTCTTGGCCTTAGGTGCATCCCACACACACATAAGCTGATCAGAATGTGTGGGGGGACTCCCAGAGAACCCTGTGCAAATATCTGTAGTGCTCGATCCTGTGCTGTCTCTCTCTTTCTCTTTCTCTCTCTGCGGTCCTCCTTACTTCCATGCATCTTCACATTCTGTTAACCTGTGTTCCAGGAATTTTACAATATACTCAGTTTCTCAGTTGTGTCCAACTCCTTGCGACTCCATGGACTGCAGCATGCCAGGCCTCTCTGTCCCTCGCCATCTCCCAAAGTTTGCCCAAGTTCATGTGCATTGCATCGGTGATGACATCCAGCCATCTCATCCTCTGATGCCCTCTTCTCCTTCTGCCCTCAATCATTCTGAGCATCAGAGAGTTTTCCAGTGAGTCAGCTGTTCACATAAGATGACCTAAATACTGGAGTTTCAGCTTTAGCATCAGTCCTTCCAACAAGTATTCAGGGTTGATTTCCCTTAAGATTGACTGGTTTGATCTCCTTGCTGTCCAAGGGACTCTCAGGAGTCTTCTCCAAAACCAGAGTTTGAAGGCATCAATTCTTCAGCACTCTGCCTTCTTTACGGTCCAGCTGTCACAACCATACATGATTACTGGGAAGACCATAGCCTTGACTATACGGACCTTTGTTGGCAGAGTAATGTCTCTGCTTTTAACACACTTAAGTTTCTCAGAGCTTTCCTGCCAGGAAGCAAATGTCTTCTGATTTCATGGCTGCAGTCACCTTCTGCAGTGATTTTAGAGCCCAAGATGGGGACATCTGTCACAACTTCCACCTTTGTCCTTCTATTTGCCATGAAGTCATGGGGCCAGATGCCATGATCTTAGTTTTTTTAATATTTAGTTTTAAGCCGGCTCTTTCACTCTCCTCCTTCACCCTCATCAAGAGGCTCCTTAGTTCCTCTTTGCTTTCTGCCATTAGTGTTGTATCATCTGCATATCTGAGGTTGTTGGTGTTTCTCCTGCCTGTCAGGATTCCAGCTTGTAACTCATCGAGCCCGGCATTTCTCATGATGTACTCAGCATATAGATTAAACAAACAGGGTGACAGCAGACAGCCCTGTCGTAGTCCCCTCGTTTACTCAAATATTACATGAGTACGGGGCTGGAGAAAGATTTCATTAGTGTATCAGTACATGGACTACACAGGTCATCACACTCCACATTCTCTGCTTCCAGGGCCTATCACAGGGGTTAGTTATTGGTGCCTCCCTGTTCCTTTCAAACACGTTTCTGTGTATTTAAACCGCACACATACACACTCACACAGAAGAGGCCCCACTTTGGGCTTCAAAATGCTTTTGCTTCCCCTCCCTCAAATATTAACAACACGACCTGAACAAGTTCCCTCTGAGACAAGACAAGGATTTATAACGATTTTTCACCCTGATAGATGCTGCCACAATGCTGTCCATCAGTGGTGCAGGAGAAGTAAAGCTTGTTGACTCCCTCCTCACATCATTCTTGGAGCAGACACTCTGTTACAGTTAACAAGAGGAAACTTGTTAGAGTTTAAAGGTCTAAACGTAGACCTTTGCTCATCATGGAGTTCACCAGTTGTGTAGGAGAGAGATCGAGCAGGGTTAGAAATGCAAATGGAGAAGGCAGTGGCACCCCACTCCAGTACTCTTGCCATGGACTGAGGAGCCTGGAAGGCTGCAGTCCATGGGGTCGCTGAGGGTCAGACACAACTGAGCAACTTCACTTTCACTTTTCACTTTCATGCATTGGAGAAGGCAATGGCAACCCACTCCAGTGTTCTTGCTTGGAGAATCCCAGGGACAGGGGAGCCTGGTGGGCTGCCATCCATGGGGTCACACAGAGTCAGACATGACTGAAATGACTTAGCAGCAGCAGCAACAGAAATGCAAACAGTCAGGTCCCAGCCAGGACCAACAAGACTGAGTGAAAAATGGCTCCCCATGGGGTCTCACCTCCTGGGGGTGCTGGAAGATGAGGTGTGAGCCTGGAACACTCCATTGTGCCTGCAGAGATGGGAGGCACCACCACAGGAGGTGGAAGGTACTACAGGGGAGAGACTTCCATTTGGCAACAATGCAAGTCCTGCGTATGGAAGGACAAAACGTCCACCACGGCCAAGGTGATCAACCTCAGCCTTTGACACAGATAGGGAGGCTGCTGTCTTGGCGACCCAGGCCTCAAATCTGGACCGAGGTGAAACCTCTTTCTCACTGACACATCCCCAGTCAGTGGCTGCTTTAGTGAGGTCACTCAAGGAGTCAGCTGGCATCCGGGGGTGCGTCTCTGAGTTTTAGGTAATCATTCTTCTGAGTTGCAGTGTCCTAAGCACTTCTAATCAAACTCATCACATGGACCACAGCCTTGTCTAACTCGGTGAAATTATGAGCCAGGCTGTGTAGGGCCACCCAAGATGGACAGGTCATGGTGGAGAGTTCTGACAAAACATGCTCCACTGGAGAAGGTGCTGGCACACCACTTCAGTATTCTTGCCTTGAGAACCCCATAAACAGTATGAAAAGGCAAAAAGATATGACATTGAAAAATGAATGTCCCAGGTTTGTAGGTGCCCAATATGCTACTAGAGAAGAGTGGAGAAATAATATCAGAAAGAATGAAGAGATGGAGCCAAAGAAAACACAACGCCCAGTTCTGGGTGTGACTGCTGATGGAAGTAAAGTCCGATGCTGTAAAGAACAATATTGCATAGGAACCTGGAATGTTAGGTCCATGAATCAAGACAAATTGAAATTGGTCAAACAGGAGATGGCAAGAGTGAACATCAACATTTTAGGAATCAGTGAACTAAAATGGACTGGAATGGGCGAATTTAATTCAGATGACCATTGTATCTTCTACTGTGGGCAAGAATCCCTTCGAAGAAATGGAGTAGCCCTCATAGTCAACAAAACAGTCCGAAATGTAGTACTTGGGTGCAATCTCAAAAACGACAGAATGATCTCTGTTTGTTTCCAAGGCAAACCATTCAATATCACAGTAACCCAAGTCTTTGCCCCAACCAGGGATGCTGAAGTTGAATGGTTCTATGAAGACCTACGAGACCTTCTAGAACTAACACCCCCAAAAGATGTCTTTTTCACCATAGGGGACTGGAATGCAAAAGTAGGAAGTCGAGAGATACCTGGAGTAGCAGGCAACTTTGGCCTTGGGGTACAAAATGAAGCAGGGCAAAGGCTAACAGAGTTTTGCCAAGAGAACGCACTGGTCATAGCAAGCACCCTCTTCCAACAACACAAGAGAAGAGTCTACACATGGACATCACCAGATGGTCAGTAATGAAATCAGATTGATTACATTCTTTCCAGCCAAAGATGGAGAAGCTCTAAACAGTTAGCAAAAACAAGACCAGGAGATGACTGTGGCTCAGATCATGAGCACCTTATTGCAAAATTCAGACTTAAATTTAAGACAGTAGGGAAAACCATTAGAACATTCAGATATGATCTAAATCAAATCCCTTAAGAATATACAGTGGAAGTGACAAATAGATTCAAGGGATTAGATCTGATAGATAGAGTGCCTGAAGAACTATGGACAGAGGTACGTGACATTGTATGGGAGGCAGTGATCAAGACCATCACCAAGAAAAAGAAATGGAAAAAGGCAAAATGGTTGTCTGAGGAGGCCTTACAAATAGCTGAGAAAAGAAGAGAAGCTAAAGGCAAAGGAGAAAAGGAAAGATATAACCATTTCAATGCAGAGTTCCAAAGAATAGCAAGAAGAGATAAGAAGGCCTTCCTCAGTGACCAGTGCAAAGAAATAGAGGAAAACAATAGAATGGGAAAAACTAGAGGTCTCTTCAAGAAAATTAGTGATAGTAAGGGAACATTTCATGTATATTTGGGCATAATAAAGGACAGAAATGTTATGGAGCTAACAGAAGCAGAAGATATTAAGAAGAGGTGGCTAGAATACACAGAAGAACTATACAAAAAAGATCTTCATGACCCAGATAACCACGACAGTGTGATCACTCACCTAGAGCCAGACATCCTGGAATGCAGAGTCGAGTGGGCCTTAGGAAGCATCACTACAAAGAAAGCTAGTGGAGGTGATGAAATTCCAGTTGAGCTATTTCAAACACTAAAAGATGATGCTGTGAAAGTGCTGCACTCAATATGCCAGCAAATTTGGAAAACTCAGCAGTGGCCACAGGACTGGAAAAGGTCAGTTTTCATTCCAATCCCAAAGAAAGGCAATGCCAAAGAATGCTCGAACTACCAAGCTGGTTTTAGAAAAGGCAGAGGAACCAGAGATCAAATTGCCAACATCCTTTGGATCACTGAAAAGGCAAGAGAATTCCAGAAAAAATATCTACTTCTGCTTTATTGACTACACCAAATCCTTTGACTCTGTGGATCACAACAAATAGTGGAAAATTCTTAAATAGATGGGACTACCAGACCACCTTACCTGCCTCCTGAGAAATCTGTATGCAGGTCAAGAAGTAACAGTTACAACTGGATGGGGAACAGTAGACAGGTTCCAAAGAGGGGAATGAGTCCGTCAAGGTTCTTTATTGTCACCCTCCTAATTTAACTTATACGCAGAGTATATCATGCGAAATGGCTGGGCTGGATGAAGCACAAGCTGGAATCAAGACTACCAGGAGAAATGTCAACAACCTTAGATCAAACAGATGCCACCCTTATGGCAGAAAGCAAAGAAGAACTGAAGAGCCTCTTGATGAAAGTGAAAGAGGAGAGTGAAAATGTTGGCTTAAAACTCAACATTCAGAAAACTAACATCATGACATCTGGTCCCGTCACTTCATGGCAAATAGATGGGAAACAGTGGAAACAATGAGAGACTTTATCCTCTTGGGCTCCAAAATCACTGCAGATGGTGACTACAGCCATGACATTAAAAGAGGCTTGTTTCTTGGAAGAAAAGCTATGACCAAACTAGACAGCATATGAAAAAGCAGAGACATTACTTTGCCACCAAAGGTCCATCTAGTCAAAGTTATGATCTCTCCAGTAGTCATGTATGGATGTGAGACTTGGACTATAAAGAAAGCTGAGCACTGAACAATTGATGCTTTTGAACTGTGGTGTTGGAGAAGACTCTTGAGAGTCCCTTGGACTGCAAGGACTTCAAACCAGTCAATCCTAAAGGAAATCAGACCTGAATATTCATTGGAAGGACTGATGCTGAAGCTAAAGCAGCAATACTTTGGCTACCTGATGCAAAGGGTTGACTCAGTGGAAAAGTCCCTGACGCTGGGGAAGATTGAGGGCAGGAGGAGAAGGGGGTGACAGAGGATGAAATGGTTGGATGGAATCACTGCCTCGATGGACATGGGTTTGAGCAAACGCTGGGATATAGTGAAGGAGTGGGAAGCCTGGCATGGTGCAGTCCGTGAGGTTGTAAAGATTTGGACATGACTGAGCTACTGAACAACAACAATGTGAAATGTTTCAGTCCCTGATAGCTCAGTTGGTAAAAAATCCGCCTGCAATGCAGGAGACCCTGGTTCAATGCCGGGTCAAGAAGATCTGCTGGTGAAGGGATAGGCTACCCACTCCAGTATTCTTGGGCTTCCATTATTGTTTACCTGATAAAGAATCTGCCTGCAATGCAGAGACCGGGGTTTGATCCCCAGGTTGGGAAGATCCACTGGAGAAGAGAAAGGCTACCCACTCCAGTATTCGGGCCTGGAGAATTCCATGGACTGTATAGACCATGGGGTCACAAAGAGTCAGACACGACTGAGCGACTTTCACTTTCAGCAGGTGTAGTAGTTGTTTTCCCCCCTGTCTTATTCTCACGTGTCAACCTTCTATTTCAAAAGACAAGAGGAAGTTTTCCACACACTCCCTGCCTGCCCCCAGCCCCAAAAGCGCTTCTCAGGTGGCACAGTGCCTGCCAATGTAGGAGACAGGAGGACACGGGTTAGATCCCTGGATTGAGAAGATTCCCAGGGAGAGGCAATGGTAACCCACTCCTGTATTCTTGCCTGGAAAATCCCATGGACAGAAGAGCCCAGCAGGCTGAAGACCACGGTGTCACAGAGAGGCAGACAGGACTGATCACCCATGCACCCACCCCCAACATTCAGGTGACTTGTTCCCAGTGTGTTCAATGCACTCCTGCCTGACACACAACTGCAGGAAGACTTCAATTACTTTTGCAAAGGAGAGGCTAACAGGCATTCGTTTACATTTTGGAATGACAGGAAATGTTGGGAAAAGTTAGAATGGCCTTGTCGTTTTCCCCTTGGGGTGTGACCTCCAGTTCCCCTGCCCTTCTCAAGTTGGAAGGCTTCCCCAGACTTCAGGCCACCAGACAGCTGAGCCAAGGGGCCTCACCAGAGAGCAGGGCTCAGAAGCAGAGGCAGGTTTGGGGAAAGCAGACACGTCAATGACAAGGAAGGTTTCCCAGGGCTGGGTGTACAGTGGGGCTCCAAGCTGACAGCTTTGGTGTGGAGGTGATGATGTTCTGCAGGTTTGGGAATAAGTTAAGATAGAGAGAGGGGCAGCTTTATGTCACACAGAGGATATATTAGGAAACAGCAGGGTGTCCCTGCTGCATTTTGTCAGAGTCACAGAAAACACTTGTCCTCCACAATGGCATTTCCACCACTGTGCCTGAGGGAGACCTTCAAAACAATAGCAAGAAACTGGCCCCCACGGAGGGCCTCAAGGAAGGCAACCCCATACCTCAACGGTCTAGACAAGTAAGCCTGGTTGATGGAAGCAGCAGCGGACAAGTTCACAGTCAATTCAGATTAATTAACCTCTCACTTTCTTTCTAGACAGCTGTCAGATGGAGACATCAGGAGGTCACAAACACCTCATGTCTGAACCCTGGCAAGTGACAAAGTATCTCAATCGAGACATAAATGCCCAAGTGGCTCAGGGTTTCAATCCCTGCAGCACAGGACCAAAGACAGAGCAACTCCCTCTGGGACCCTGGTCTCCCGCCAGCTGTGCAGCATCAGAGCCTGGATCCAGACTCACAAATACCCCAGGGACTTCACACTATGGGTCACAAAACCCAAATTTCAATGATACACTCGGCCAGATACGGACCAAGGAAACAGCACTGAACTGCTGTTTCTCACTGCACTGAACACCCAACACCAAACAATCCACCAAACTGAAACTCCTGGAGACTCAATAAGTGAGGTAAGACACACGAAATCAGCTGAGATGAAAGTTGAATACAGGCCGACATGCATTTTAGCAACTTCATAAGCTGCCATGGAGAAATCCCACAGCTCAGAGACCTCACACCCTGGACACAGAAGTTGCAATCACACAGGTGACACCACAGGACACCATCAAACCAACTGCACAGAGCATTGGTATGGTGAATGCATACAGCTCTTTCACAGTGTTCCATGCAGCTACCACAAAGAGACCTCAGACCATGGTACCCTGCATCCTACAAACCCCAAAGTTCACAGCCTAAGACATAGTAAACCCCTGAAGGTTTCAGCACCCTCAATCCCTGGCTCACAGACTTATCTCCAGGTCAAAGATGGCACACTCAGAGTGCAGAGCCACCGATGGGGCAGATACCTCCCGTGCTTTGTCAAATACACTTTGTGATGTCACAACCAAGGGTATGGACACCTAGGGTGTTCACGTCTGTTGAAATTCCTACATGGATCATTCCTAGTTGTGGACTTGAAGCTCTTCTAGGGAATTGGACATAAGGAGTCCAGCCTCTTGTCTAAACTTCCCACCCTACAAATGGTGCCAAGATGCCTGTAAAGGCAATTCACTCCCCTGCCCCACTGAGGCCAGTGTGAACTGGTAAAACAGCTTTGCAGGGGTCTGTGGCAGCTCCCATCAGAATTTACATTCCATCCTGCCCTCACTCTCAGCCGCCTTTGCCTTCATGAAAGAGGGACATGTGTTAGTCCTATTCTGTGATGCCTCCTTGGCGTTTAGAACAGCGTCAGGCACATGCACATAGTAGGCACTCTATAGAGATGTCTGTTTAGGCAAGGAAGTCTTTGATCCAGCAGTCTCCCTGCTGTGAAAGTGCCTTAGGAAAATATTCCCACATGCTCAGAGATGTGTGTACAATGACAGCAAATTTCTAGGGGAAACTCTAGTGCCCATTGATAGTCAGTGACCATTTGTTTCAATTTTCATTCATTTCTTTCAACTGTGTTTTGTCATTTTCAGTGTACAAATCTTACACCTCCTTGGTTAAATTAACTCCTAAGTATATTGTTTTTTTTATTCTAACTGGAATTTTCTTACTTATTAGGAGTATTCACCACTAGTATAGAAATACAGTTGAGTTTTGTATATTGAAGCTGGTGATGAATTCACAGGTGTGTACACAGCTGTTTACATGTCAAACATAACACAATAAAGTGGTTTAAAAAATAGAAATGAAAGCAAAATAAAGGCATTCCCAAGTTAAAAAAAAAAAAAAAACACACCTCAGGGAATTTGTTGATGGAACTGGCTTACTAGAAAAAAACTAAAGGAAGTTCTTCAGGCTGCAATAAGTGAATTCAGGTGTTAATTAGAACCCATGTGGAAAAACAAAGAGCATAGGTAAAGGTAATTATGTAAAGAAAAATATGAGTTCACATTTCCCTCCTTTCTTCCTGTATTTAAAAAGCAACTGTCTAAAACAATATCACATAAATTATTGTTGTAAATGTGGCAGTTGCTCAGTCGTGTCTGACTCTTGGCAACCACATTACTGTAGCCCGCCTCTGTAGGCTCCTCTGTCCATGGGATTCTCCAGGCAAGAATACTGCAGTGGTTAGCCATTCTCTTCTCCAGGGCATCTTCCTGACCAAGGGATTGAACCTGAGTTTCCTGCATTGCAGGCAGATTCTTTACTGTTTGAGCCACCAGAGAAGCCCAATTATTGTTGGGCCAATAACATATGGAATGTAATATATTTGCAGTAGCAGCACAAAGTTGGGAGCAAAGCTGTATTAGGTAAGGAAACAAGCCAGGATGGTGTCAAATCCACACAAACATACATGAACATATACGAATATATCAGAAATCATGACAAAGAAGGTTAATAGAACAGAAGTTGTAAATATATACCTGATATTCTGTCTTATATCAGCTTTTCATAGACATAACATTATAGCAATATAATAATGATAAGAGTGTATTAATGAGATGTACTCTTTATAGATCTACTACTGGTGACAACATGAGGAAAAATGGAAATTGGAATAGAGCAATATAGGAGTAAAGTTTCTATATCTCATTAGGATTAGTATAAATTTCAAGCTGATTGTGATACAGTAAGATGTTTATTAGTGTCATTAGTAATAAACACCTTACTTTAGAAAAGGAGAGATATACCCATCTGAATGCAGAGTTTGAAGGAACAGCAAGGAGAGATAAGAAACCTTCCTCAGTGATCACTGCAAATAAATAGAGGAAAACAATAGAATGGGAAAGACTAGAGAGATCTTCAAGAAAATTAGAGATACCAAGGGAACATTTCATGCATATATGGGCACAATAAAGGACAGAAACGGTATGGACTTAACAGAAGCAGAAGATATTAAGAAGAGGTGGCTTAGAATACACACAAGAACTATACAAAAAAAAAAAAAAAAGATCTTAATGATCCAGATAACCACGATGGTGTGATCACTCACCTGGAGGCAAAGATCCTGGAGGGTGAAGTCAAATGGGCCTTAGGAAGCATCACTATGAACAAAGCTAGTGGGGTAGCTTTTTCACCGACTTCATGGACATGAGTTTGAGCAACTTCTGGGAGTTGGTGATGGACAGGAAGCCCTGCCGTGCTGCATGCCATCGGCTCACAAATAGTCAGACACCACGTAGCGACTGAACTGAACTGAAGTTGTTTATGGTAGCCTATAGCTAAGGAAATAACTTAAAAATAGTGGGAAAATCAGTAAAGAATTTAAAATGGTACACTAGAAAATACCCATTTAATGCAAAAAAATGACATGAGACAGAAAAGTATATTGGCAGATGTAAGTCTGTATCAACATTAAATGTGAATAGATAAAACAATATGACCACAAGGCAGACATTGAGACCAGTTTAAAAATAAAAACAAGATCAGTAAAATAAAAAAATATATATATATATAAATAAAATTCAGCATCCAAAAAATAAATAAATAAAAACAAGATCCAACTGTATGTTGTCTACAGAGGACACAGTTTAGAGCCTAAGATATGTAAATTACCATGTATGTGAGTGTGTGTGTGTGTGTGTTCAGTCGCTCAGGTGTATCCAACTCTTTGGGGCCCCATGGACTGTACCTGCCAGGACCCCTGTTTATGGAATTTTCCAGATGAGAATACTGGAGCGGGTTGCCATTTCCTACTCCAGGGGATCTTTCAAACCCAGGGATCCTACCTGAGTCTCCTGCATTGGCAGGTGGGTTCTTTACCACTAGCGCCACCTGGGAAGCCTTATATGACCCAGCAATTCTACTCCTAGACAATTTTATCTAAGAGAAATGAAAACATGCTCACACAGTGGCCTGTACTCAAATATTCCACACATGTATTCATAGTAGCCACAGGTAGAAACAACCCAACTATTCCATAACTGGTATACAAATGAAAGAAAAGCAAAAGAGTGTACCTGTACAAAGGAATACTACACGGTAATAATAATAATAAAAAAGAACTAATGCATGCAACAGCAAGGATGTGTCTCAATGCCCAGCATAGATAAAATGCTTTCCATGTTCTCTGTGACGACAATGATCCCCATAGAGATGTAATCTTCAGTTTATGAAGACTTTTTTCTGAATCCAAAATTGCTGCAATCTGTGGGGTTTTCACCCTAACCTTGCCCTTCTGCCCTTTTCGGATCCTCCTGGAATGGTCCACAGACATCTACACCTGCTGTTACCCAATCCCACCAGCAAGGGGCGCAGGAGATGAATCAGTTCTGTCCTGTGATGTACCACTGAGGAGATGCGGTAAGACCACCCACTCTGAAAGGTACCATTGGGAGAGGGCGTGTGACAACAGAGAGAGGGTCCCCTTACACCGCGTCGGCGGCACTCATGGCGCCCCTGGGCCTACCCCCATTTGGTCCTCTTCATCTTCCCACTGCTTTCGAATCGGAGTGGACACAGGTATTAAGCAGAAACTTCCTTCGTCTCGTTTTCAATTCCACCCCTTCGTTGGTGGGACGACTACGGAGCCAGAGACTGGCTATCGGTTTGGTTGTGGCGTCAGGGAAGCGTTCTGGGGAGTGATTGGCCACCGCGTGTTGCCGGCACTGTGGTCGCAGAACTGGAACTGAGGGCGGGAGGCGCCTGTGTACGCGTGCGCCTGCGTTGGCGTGCGCAGCTTTTCAGAGTATACAATTTTCCTCCGAGTTTTATTGCTTTTCCGAAAGGGGTCTAAAGCTGCCCTGGTTAGTGGCGAGGTTTGGCGCAGTCTCTGGCTGTGCATGGTGATGGCGTTTCAGTCTTGTTCAGCTCTCGCTCAGTCTGGATCCTGTAGCAAAGCAGGGTCATTCACACAAATGCATGCAATTCATGTCCAGGGAGAGGTCCCTGAGTTTGCTGTCTCTCCCTGGAGAATAACCTGTATCTGGCAGCTTGGGATCGTGTATAGCTACGTGTGACAACACAGGTGCTGCTTGGGTACATTTGATCTCCATGAGCCTTTGGGCGGGGTTGTGAGTGATGGGATATTTGATCTGAGTGGATTTTGTGAACCATACTACAAAGCCTCTAGGATGTGTGCCTGTATACCGGGATGTGCATCTTTGGAGCTTGCTGGCTTTTCAGTCCCTGGGTGAGAGATCTCTGTGTAGGCGTCTGCACCCCAGAATGTGAGATCACTGAGCTTTTGATTCTGGGTCTGAAGTTGTGATGCCTCTGTGCTGCTTTAAGGATGGGTCAGTGTAAAGGTGTAAACTATCAGCTGCTTGTGGATCTATGCACAGGTTGCAAGTTTTTCATTTGTCTGGAAACTTTATCTTAAGATTATATGATGTTCTTGGGTTATTAAAACTTCTGTCTTTCTGTTTAGGGGGTTTTGTGTTAGGTCGGTAAGTGTCCCAGTGGTTTGGGAGTCAGTCTCCATGATGTGAAGTATCTGTGCAGTTCTCATTTGTTTCTGTCTGGAAGACTTTGGTCTGTTTGCAGGGTCTCTGTCACAGTGTGTATGGTTATGGTCTCAGTTGTGTTTGAGGGTCTGAGACTCGTGTTGTGTGCTCTCTGTGCAGAGATTCAGTGAGCTCTTTTTGGTGTCTCTGGGTATCTATCTGAGCTGTTTGGAGTCTTTGTGTTAGATATAAAACCCCTTATGTTCTCGTCTGTGGGGGCTCTGTCTGGGAACTGAGGATTTGGAAGCTGGCAGATATGATTCTGAAGCCTGGAACCTGACATGCTGACTGTGTTGTTGAGTGTATCACTTGTCTCCTGAAACTCAGTTTGTATCATAATTAATACAATGGGGCCAGTGACCATCTTGGAGGGTACCTGTGCATGTTAGCAATGTGTGTAAAGGGCCTGGCTCCAGACTCTCCTTCCGCAAATGTTTTCTGAACACCTGCTGTAGACCTGAGCACTATTGGAGGAGTTTGGGACAGGACAAAACCAACCAAGTCTCTCATTTCATAGACTTGGTGGTCAGTAAATAATCAAGGGTGGCAGGAGCTATGAAGAAAGATATTGCTAGATCAGGGGGAAAGGTGTATGTAGGTATGATGTTATTATTTTATTCAAGATAATGAGGGAAAGACTCCCTGAAAGATGGCAAGTAAGCAGAGATCTGGAGGAAGTAAGGGAGCAGGCTGTGGGGTTACCTAAGGGAAGAGCATTCCAGGCATAAGGAACAATAAATGCAACAGTCCTGGCATGGAAATCTACTTGGCGTGCTCCTGAATGTCAAGGAATCCTGTGATGTGCTGTGTTTGGCACATAGCTCTCATTGAAAGGGGCCTGGTGCTGCTATTTCTGTTTCTCCCCCAGTTTGTGGTCTTCTGCATTTCTTAGATGAAGGACTCAAGGCTCCAACATGTGCCCTGCACCTTTTCTCTTACCTATACTTGAAATTAAAGTGAAACCTTCTGGTCCATCATGAGAGACAGAGAGCTTCAGTGTACCAGCTACAGGGATGATAGCATCCACGCTGAATCTCAGCCAAGCAGCGGACATCAGTTATAATCATGGGATTATGAGGCATGGGAATCACGCCTCAAAACATTGCTCCTCTTGATGGAGGGCAGGGCTTAAGAAGGAGAAAGGAACTGAGGCAAAGGAGAGAGGCAGGAAGGGGAAGCTGGAGGACAATGAGAAAACAAGTGGTTTCATCACATTGCTTGGATTTGGCCCATTTCACCTTGATGAAATGATTGAACTAGGAAATGTGGAATCTGTAACCTATTTCTTTCCTGATATTGGTAAGTTTTGTCTTAAGTTATCTTTTTTTTTATTCTTGTGGGTGGAAACTTATGATTTCATATTGACCTTTTGAAAGAGCCAGCTTTGGGTTTTGTTGATTATCTATATATTTTTTCTAATATCTGTTCTGATCTCTATTTTCCTTATTTTGCTGACAGTCTCACTACCAAAGGGGTTTAATAAAGTCCCCGAGAGTTTCCCAAGTATAGTGAAATCTCACAGATTCTAGGGCACTGTTGTAGCCGCACTGAATGAGATTCACTGAGTGTAGATCATGGAATCTGCACTTTTTAAAAGAATTCCTCAGTTCTGATTGACATGGACAACTTTTCTAGGCACTACCAGAGCAGAGGCATGGTCTTATTTTGCCAACTGCCACGCTCTGTCTTCATTGAGAGCATGTGACAGGGGTTTCCTGCCTTCTCTGATGCCCAAACCCAAGACCTCCAGTCTAGGAGACTCACTGACATGCTGTCTGCTGTTCTGAGGAGGCTCTTGTTTGTAGACCATCGTGTCTACAAAACATCCTGATTCCAGTCTTGTCAAGCCTCCATTTGAAAGATTTCTGAAGAAATCGGATTTCCATTTAGTGTGCATTTCTATGATGTAAGATCAATTTTTGTTATGTGGTAGCTGTTATTCTACATATTTTGCTGTAGCCGTTGGATCTTACCCTTGACTGAATAAATAAATACACCCAGAGTTTTCCACAGTGTGTCTAGACCTGTGGCTCCCTTACTGCTGGGCGACACTGAACAGGTTATGTAGCTCCTCTGTGCCTCATTCCTCTTTTAACCACATGGAAACACTAGCTTCAATTAAATTTAACTACTTCATGGGGCAGTGTAGACCACTGACCGTGTTAAGACATGAGAAATTGTCAGGACAGTACGTGCCATGTGGTACGTTCCAAGTCAGTTCTAACTGTTGTCATTACTGTTGTTAATATTATTGCTGTTCCACATTTCCCTGGAGATTGTTCCAGAGACACAATGTCAAGACCACCTTTGACACACTGCATGGACCTTGCACTATCATTTCAGGCCTTTCAGGGCCTCAAGAATGGAGTGTATGAGGTATGAGGGGGGGTTTTTCACTGAGTAGGAATTGTTGTAGCCTCTAAACACAAGTTCACAATTTTTTGATGAATTTGGTTGTGCCAGTGTGAAACAACGTGAT